>NC_090759.1:36025090-36030090 GCF_036898095.1 Palaemon carinicauda
GAGAGAGAGAGAGAGAGAGAGAGAGAGGAGAGAGAGAGAGAGAGAGAGAGAGAGAGAGAGACTTTGAAGAGCTTATGCCAGTTGTATATTGCGAGTAACATTTAGAAAATTAATATTCATTTGGTGATTTTTTTAAGCAATAAATACTAACAATGAAAACTATTTTCATTAAGGTTATATCAAACTCCAGTGTATACTTGAACTCTCCCCTTCCAAGACCAGTCTTGATGTAATATTTTCCACTCTCTATATATATCATCAGGTTTCTTTATATCTTCCTCAAGACATTTTTCTCCATTTTTTTTCTTCCTATCATAAGAAGCTCTTCTTTTATCCGTTCTTATACTCAGACTTGAGCCCCTACGTTGTTTTTCGTTTAACTTTGTCTCTTTTTACGCATTTCATTTTACTTTTCCCACGCCTTATATATTTATATTTTATCAGGTTTTCCTATAATATTTCCCTCAAGATATTTTTCTGGATTTTCCCTTCCTATCATCACAAGTTCTTCTTCAGTCTCTTATTCTCAGCCTTGAGCCCGACGCTGTTTTTCTTTTAACCTTGTCCCATTTTTACGCATTTTTTTTTTATTTTTCCATCTTTGTATGTTTTTATGTTATTTTATTTTCCTATAATGTTTTCTTCAATAAATTTGTCTCCATTTTCTTTTTCTTTGTATCATCAAAACCTCTTTTTCTATCCGCTCTTATTCTTAACCTTAAGTCCCGACGCTGTTTTCCTTTTAACCTTGTCCCATTTTTACGCATTTTTCCCCCACGCTTTATATATATTAGCAGATTCTCATATATTATCCTCACATTTTTCTGCATTTTCCTTTCGTATCATCATCAGCTCTTCTTCTATCAGTTCTTATTCAAAGCCTTAATCTCAGTGTCATTTTTCTTTTAACCTTTCCCCTTTTTACGCATTTTTCAAAATAACTTTTTTTTTTCCCGCTGCTCATCCTTCTTTCTTAAAGTATACGTTTGAAGTGACATGATTAAAAATAACAGCGAGGGGAGGGGGGGGGGGACACGCGAGTGGAAAAAACTAAAAAACTGCAGCGGAAATTTCCATGGCAGAAAATCAAATGAATTATAGAAATGTGTTGGATAAAAGCCCGTAATTGGATCAAGTCTTCTTGAAGGCCGAGACGAGGCTGAGAGCCTACTTCCCACCTGGAGCAGGTTGCCAGGTTTTCTGAATGAGAAAAGGCTTTGAAAGGCCAATCCATTAGTAGAAAAAGGCTAAATATAAAGTTTTAAGGCCCGCCTTTTTCTCATATTACTAAAGACCAACCGATTTTTTGAAAAAGACCAAATTTTACTTTTTTTTGCCTGAAAGGCCAAAAATGCAACACTGCGCAGAGCCCTGGCCAACCAATTAAAAAAGGTCAAATTTTGAGGGTTTTGGCCTGAAAAAGGCCAAACTGAAAACACTGCGTGGAGCCCAAGGCGAACCAATTAAAAAAGGCCAAATTTGAGGTTTTTTTGATCTGAAAAAAGCTAAACTGACAACACTGCTGGCAGAGCCCAGGGCCAGCCAATTAAAATAAGGCCAAACTTGAGATTTTTTGGCCTAAAGAAGGGCAAACTGACAACACTGTGCGGAGCTCAAGGTCAACCAATTTAAAAAGGCAAAATTTGAGGTTTTTTGGCCTGAAAAGGCCAAACTGTCAACACTGTATAATCCGACTCCCGGAGCCCAGCATCCTTCAGAGAGAATATATGATACGGTTAAGACCAGAAATATCTCTCGCAGATGTTTATGCATTAGAGATGATTTCCTTTTTTTGTGTGTGTTTTGCAAAATAAGAATAAATAGTTTTCTCTTATTCACAAAGTTTCCGAATTTGCTTTCTTACAATAATTTTTATTTCTCGGATTTTCCCAACATGGTAATGTTCACTGTCAGAAAAAAAACCGTAATAATCGGAAATTCTCCGTAAAAATATACTGTTTTCAACTATATTTCAGTAGAATACAGACGACCGTAATTTTACCTTACTTTGTTATTATTATTTAACGGGTTGGTGACCGTAATATCACTCCTTGACGTCAATATATCCGTTTTTAAAACGATGAAAATCCTAGAATGAATATTGCCAGACATTTACCGTTTTTTCATGCAAATTTTTAACAATGTTCTTACGATATTTCCTGGTTTCCCCGTAGAACTTGTGAAATTAATTACTCAATTATTTTGAGTTCCGTGGTTGCATGAATACATATTGTATTTGATATCTTAGATGTAAAATTTGGAAATCAATTCGCTTAAATTACATATAAGAATCAGGCTATTTTTCAGTTAAGTGAGATCAGTGTTACTGTATGGACAGGAGTCGTGGTATGACAATGAAACAATACCCAACAGATTTTTTAGATTTGAGAACAAAGCCCTCAGAAGAATATTGGATGTTAAATGACAGGAAAGGATTAGAAATGAAACTAAAAGAGAGATTACTCGAGTGCCATATGTGGATGAGATCATGGTGGGTGGTAGATGGAGATGGTTTGGGCATGCTTTTTGCATCCCCCAAGAGAGATTAGTTCATCAAACGTTTAGCTGGGCTCCACAGGGCACTAGAAGAGTTGGAAGACCCAGACCTATAAGGCTGAGGCCTATGAAGCGCGAAGTAGGAGATGATGATTGGAGAAGAATTGATTTAAAAGCTCAAAATATAATTGACGGGCGAAATCTAACCGCTCTTTGCGTCAACAGGCGTAGATGATGATGAATTTATCTTATCATCTGTTTCATAACTCAAAAGTTTGGAATCTTTTTCCCTTCCAGATGATTCTTTGGATTATTCTCATACGTTCCAGTCTTGGAACTTTCTTTTTTCTATTTTTTTTTATTTATTTTTTTTTTTGTCTTTGATATTATATACGAAGCTCCCTTATTGTAGTTAAACCTAATGTGCCTATGGATAACTTTTACCTCAGTTTTCGAGAATCTTTAGTTGAACATATATATATATATATATATATATATATATATATATATATATATATATATATATATATATATATATATATATATATATACATATTTATATATATATATATATATATATATATATATATTTATATATATATATTATATATATATATATATATATACATATATATATATATATATATATATATATATATATATATATATATATATATATATATATATATATATATATTTACCAATAATTAATAGTTACAACTTAAAAGTAGTGTAAATACACCTTTTTCGTTCAGTATTTTTAATCTTTTAACAGAAATCATAAACTTCTAAACTTCCCATCTTGTTTGATTCCCTAAATAGTTTATTTCTCTTTTTTATTCATTCAGTTCATGACCTTTTCCAGAATTCTACAAATACTCAAACGTTCAGCATCTACATTTTCTCCTTTCAGTATTTTTAATCTTTTAGCAAAAATCATGTTTGATTTCTTAAAGATATTTTTTTCTTCTTTACTTATTCATATCATGACCTTCTCTAGGATTCTACAAATACCTTCATCTTCTTGAAAGTCTTTTATTATTCTTCCTCCCATGAAAGTTACAATTCACGCACTAGTCCGTAGGCTCCTTGCTCAGAATTTTTTTTTGCTTCCTACTAATATATCGGTAATATCAACACTGTGCTCAAGGGAAAAAAAAAAAAACACACACACACAATAGTCCGACAACTGATGAATAAACGATATGCATTCTCAGTCTTCTGATTCAGATACAAAGAGAACGTAGCAGTGGCTTTTATACACACATGCACACACACATACACACACACACACGCACACACACACATATATATATATATATACATATATATATATATATATATATATATATATATATATATATATGTATGTATATATATATATATATATATATATGTATATATATAAATATATATATACATATATATGTATATATGTAAATATATATATATATATATATATATATATATATATATATATATATATATATATACTGTATATATATATGTATATATATATATGTGTGTGTGTGTGTTGCTAAGTCAATGAAACCTCAGTTTCTTGGGCCCAGGTTCGATTCCTCGGCCGACCAGAAGATACTATCTCTGAGTTGATTCCCCGTCTTGGGTCTCTGATCCCGGGATAGAGAGAATCAAGATATTAGGACGAGTATAGTATGTGGCTTATATGCATATGAAAAACACGCCTAAATGTGCAAAATTATCATTATAAATATATACATACATACATATATATATATATATATATATATATATATATATATATATATATATATATATATATATATATATATATATGTATGGAATATTTGTATATATATATACATATGTATAAATATATATAGATATATATATATATATATATGGAATGTTTGTATATATATATATATATATATATATATATATATATATATATATATATATATATATATATATATATATATATATATATATATATATATATAAGAGTATGTGTTGGATATCAGAATTCCAATTAAATAGTTCTTGAATGATACGAATGTCAATAGAACATTCATCGTATGAACCTGTCCTGTATTTGATGGTAGGTAAAGCTTAAAACTCGCATGTCAATTTCCTCTTCATTTTATTTTATTTTATTTATTTATTTTTTTTTTTTTGTAAGGTTTTGGGCCTTTTTTTAACCTACGATTCGCCCAATTAAAAAGATTAAAACTCAGAAAATTCGATTTCAATCGTAGTTTGTTTTCATAAACCTTCGAAGTCTATAACGATTTCGATCGTTACTTGTTTGATTTGCATTCGGACTATCCTTTCAAACCCTCCATATTTTGCATTCAGATATTATTGCATGAAAGATGTGGGGTTTTAGAAGTTCAAATGATACCAAATGGGAAAATTCTTCATCAACTACGAGGTTATCTACTGCACTGTATTTGTCTAGTGGCTACTTTCCTCTTGGTTAGGGTAGAAAAGACTCTTTAGCTTTGGTAAGTAGCTCTTCT
>NC_090759.1:36047590-36050090 GCF_036898095.1 Palaemon carinicauda
TGCGAGTGAGTTGACATCCTCTTGCTGTGGAACACAGATCACCTGCTCCCCATCAGTGACGACCAGTTCCTTGCCTTCTTCTTGAAAGGACTCTGCAAGCATGGTGGAGAGGTAGCTGAAGAGCTCCACTTTGTTGCTATCAACTCGCAGGAAACTTTGCCAATTTCCTGGTATGACTGCTGAGTCGACAACACGCCGACGTACTCCCTTTCCACGCTGTTCTCTTGTTGATGCCTTCAGGGAATCTGCTCTGTAGCTGTCCCACACAAGGTCAAGACGTGATACATGTTGGAAACGTTGTACAACGTATGGGATGAACACTTGCTGTGCATATTCCTCGAACGTGTTGGCAGTACCCGGCTTCAACATCTGTACTGGCTTTGATTCTTGATGGTGGGGCCATCCAGCACCATATTTACCATTGCAACTAGTACGTTTGGCACAGAGTCCTCCTGACAGCCGCCCGGGAATGATCACGGAATTGGTAAGTGTCTTCAAACATATATCGACGAACTATCTGTGCAGCACGCGCAAGGTGAACTGCCTCAGTGTCACAGTCTTGCTCGCAGGCTTTGCCTAGCGCTTCACCAATGTCTTCATCAAACGCTAGTAAAACATCTCGGCCTTTGCTGTGGGATCTCAGGCCTGGTATCTGGGCTAACAGGCGCTCTTTCAGCCTTGTGCTATTAACTTTCTGGCACAAAACAACCCCGAGCTGTTCCATTCTTGTTGTGTATAGCTTTACAAGTTCTGCGAGTCTGAAGACTGGGTGGTGCCCTCTTCTAGGTGGGTTTCCTCGATATACAGGACCAGTTCAGCCAGTACGATTCTTGACATTACACCTTCATGGTCAGTTTTCTGCTCGGCTTCTACAGTGGTCTTTGCACGATAGTAAAGAGCCAACAAACACTTGGAATGGTACTTGGCCTCCAGAGCCACCATATCACCCATGCTGAGCCTGGCTATGAGTTCATTGTCCCCAACTTGCGATGCACACTTCCGTACGCGTGTGTCCACCTGGAAGGTTGTTACTTCATGTAGGGTCTCTGTGCCAGACTTTCCACAGAAAAAGCAGGAGGTGCCGCTGGTAGTGGCTTCTGAAGAGTGTGTTCTGGCGCGCTTGGCCTGGACATTGTCAGTACTATCAAATGCTGAGCTGCTTGCGATGCGTCTCTTCTCTGCTCTTCGTAGCATTGTTATTGTATTTGAGCATACATGTTTTATGCCACTTGGCCTGGTGGGCAACCATTGTCGCCTCAACACCTTGTCCTTCATCTAGTCTCTGTAACTGAACAGTTCTTGGCAGTTCTCCGAGTTCATCAAATTTGACCAAGTTTGCAGCCATTGTCGTGTATCCACTCCCAGGGTCTCGGCGTTTAGACAGTACTGGGCAGACAAGTGACTCTGTTGTCTCCTCTTGACATACAAGACACAGCTTCCAGTTTGTCTCAGGAGGTGTTGTGGGAGTACGTTGCTCAAAAGTATCGACCAGTTGGAACTTCTTTGCCATGGCTGCAGTCTGGAACAACGCGTCTCTGATGTCAGGTGGTGCTGCGCTGCGCCTCACCTGCAAAGACACAAAACACCACCATGTTACCACAAGTTACTACTACAAGCACCATGACTATCAACACTATACTATTACTGCAGCCGCCGTCACTGCCCACCAACGCTGCCGCTGCAAAGTAAAATTCATTTTCTTGTGAAATGGTAGCCAAATTATTTGGTAAGCACAGAAGTATGTGTAATTGTACAATACTTATCACCTCTAGCACACTTATCACCTTTAGCATCCACAAAAAGACAAATTATGGTACATATTCAATGACGCTAACGGTAAATAGCGGCCATTTTGAAAAATGGCCGCCAAATGTGCTACGGGGAGAATCTTGAATGCCTCCATATCCAAAATTGTTCAGAATGTATTAATCCACATGTGTGCCAATTTTGGTGCTTTTAGAACAATTTGAACAATTGGTTTCATATTTCTTACTATGCCGCTGGGCTATTCCCACTTTTATGTGGGGTCGATGTTTCTGCCAGCTTCCTCCATCCACCTCTGTCCCACACTTCATCACCGGTTAATCCCTTTGATCGAAGGTCATTCTTGATGTTACAGTCCATCCACCTTCGCTTTGGTCTCCCTCTCCTTCTCGTTCCCTGTACCTCCATTCCCATCACTCTCCTCCCAATATACTGTTCATCTCTTCTCATGACATGACCATACCACCTCAGTCTACTTTCTTGGATCTTATCTCATAGTTCTCTAACTCCTGTGGTACCCCTAATTACCTCATTCCTTATCTTATCTCTTCTTTTCACCCTACACATCCATCTCAACATTCTCATCTCTGCCACATATATATCATATATATATATATATATATATATATATATATATATATATATATATATATATATATGTATGTGTGTATATATATATGCATATATATATATATATATATTATGTATATATAAATATGTATATATACTATATATA
>NC_090759.1:36052590-36062590 GCF_036898095.1 Palaemon carinicauda
ATCTTTTTTTTTTTTCCTTCTTAGTGCCACTGCTAAAGCAATGGCTATCAAATCGTCCTGGTCGAGAGACATGTTGACGTTGTTTTAGCACAAGGCACACTGAGGCTCGATGTACTGTCTGAAAGCTCTTCGACCCGTTCTACAAGTACGTTCGACAACCGGGCTTGACGAGCTGCTCGGCCGTGTAAACCCCGCTTATATATATTTATATATATGTATATATATATATATATATATATATATATATATATATATATATATATATATATATATATATATATATATGTATGTATATTATTATTATTATATATACAGTATATATATATATATATATATATATATATATATATATATATATATATGTATGTATTATAGCCACGAAAGGAAAAATGAAAAAGACTTGATTGGAGTTAGTACTTTCATCCACTCAGGACATTATCAAACTCAGCAATGAGAATACATATACAAAGACATCGTATTTATACTGGAGAAGGGGATCCAACAGCTGTCAGTTTCTTAATAATTCCGGACAGCTGTTGGATCCCCTTCTCCAGTAATTCCGGACAGCTGTTGGATCCCCTTCTCCAGTATAAATACGATGTCTTTGTATATGTATTCTCATTGCTGAGTTTGATAATGTCCTGAGTGGATGAAAGTACTAACTCCAATCAAGTCTTTTTCATTTTTCCTTTCGTGGCTATAATACATTTTATATTCATCACGTGTCAGCTTTCGTGATTTATACACACACACATATATATATATATACATATATATATATATATATATATATATATATATATATATATATATATATATATATATATATATATATATATATATATATATATATAGTATATATATGTATATATACTGTATATACATATTTATGTATATATATATATATATATATATATATATATATATGTATGTATATATATATATATATATATATATATATATATATATATATATATATGTATATATATATATATATGTGTGTGTGTGTTTGCGTGTGTGTGTAAGTAATTTGGAAATAGAAAATGTCCATGAAATTTACGAGAATAAGGAAAATACACGCAAACACCCTTCGTTGAAGTATTCTAATGATGCGTTTCATACGTTAGCTTTAGAATGGGATCTTCCAGTTTTGATATTTTTTCTCCCCGTATCCTGGATAACTAAAGAACAAGCAAACTCAAAACGTGTTTTGTAATGAGAGGACTTAATTAAGATCCTCTTCATTTGAGTTAGCTCCATAGTCAGGTGTTGTCATTGAATTCAAGAGCTTTGGAGAATTATTATTATTATTATTATTATTATTATTATTATTATTATTATTATTATTACTACTAGTCAAGCTACTACCCTATAGTCCATTTCTTTTAGCGAGTCATATTTGCACCGACTCGCAGCGGTGCCCTTTTTCCTGGTCGCTGATTGGTTAGAATTATCTTGTCCAACCAATCAGAGATCAGGAAACTTTTCCGAGCTAAAAGGGCACCGCTGCGAGTCGGTGCAAATATGTTTCGCTAAAAGAAATGGAGTATAGTTGTAAAGCAAGATGCTATAAGCCCAAGTATAGTCAGTATTCAAAGAATCAAAATCAAGGAATTATGTAGATCATATATTGAATTTAGTTTTAAATTCCACAAAAGGTTTTTATAACCGAGAGCACACATCATATATTTTAATTTTTAATTCGAAGATATGAGGAAAGGCGTACAACGGGCGAATAAGTATTCTAAATTGAAATGAAGAACAACTCAATAACACTTGTTCAGTGGCATTGGTCTTGCTCTTGTTCATGTAGAACAGTGACTAGTTCCATGGTATTTGGAATGGTAAGGTGAAAGCGGGAAACCATAGTAAGAGGTCGAAAATCAACTTAAAAGAGAAGATTATGATCTGAATATATATACAGTGAACTGTTCAAGATGGTTTTGAAAGTCCCCTCATATTTTAAAGGCTTTAAAGGTTTAAAGGTATCTCATGAACGACAGTGACAAGGAACAGTGACATTGTCCTATCAAGCCGGACAATGCCCTAGAGACTGACCATATATACATATGATCAGCGCCCAAGCCCCTTCTTCACCCAAACCAGGACCAAGGAGGGTCAGTCAGATAGCCCTAAAGGCTCCCCCAAAGCCCCCATCTTTTGCTTACAAGGATGGTAGGGTTGCAGACTCTAAAGGAACTAAAGAGTTTGAGTGGGACTCGAACCCCAGTGTGGCATTCACCGGTCAGGGACGTTACCACATTGCCCACCACAAGCTAGGTCTTCTTAGCATCTCGTTTTTGCTTGGGTTTGGGGGCATAACTACATTTAAGATGGAACGAAATATAGAATAGATAGGGATTGTTAATTGGGAGAGTTGAGAAAGTAAGGGAAAATAGGCTTAAGAAGTGCGACAGATTCCTCTCTCTCTCTCTCTCTCTCTCTCTCTCTCTCTCTCTCTCTCTCTCTCTCTCTCTCTCTCTCTCTCTCTCTCTCTCTCTCTCTCTCTCTCTCTCTCTTCTTTTTTGTAAGTTTATGTCATAAATATATATATATATATATATATATATATATATATATATATATATATATATGCATATATATCTATGTATATATATGCATATATATCTATGTATATATATATATATATATATATATATATATATATATATATATATATATATATATATGCGTAAAAATCACAGGAAAACGTGATGCTCAGATGCAGAAGAACCACAGGGAAAATGAAAATACAGAATATACACTTGAGTCCTGACTAGTTTCGTGATACTTCCTCAGAGGACTGATTTATTGAGAGGTTTCTTACATTTTATAGGGAAAGCAAAAGTACGAACATACATAAAGAGATTTAGAGAACAATGACACTCCCTTACCCTCTACCTGGGCTTGACTCAGGTGTGCGTAGGAGGAGTCCGAAAGCTCGTTAGACACCTGCTAAAAAGGGTCATTTCTAGTGGCGGGTATATTCTTGTTTTCTTCTTATTTTACTTTCATTACACCTGACAACACTGAGATTACCAAACAATTCTTATTCACCCTAAGGGTTAACACTGCACTGTAATTGTTCAGTGGTTACTTTCCTCTTGGTAAGGTAGAAAAGACTCTTTAGCTATGGTAAGCAGTCCTTCTAGGAGGACACTCCAAAATCAAATAATTATTCTCTAGTCTTGGGTAGTGCCATAGCATCTGTACCATAGTCTTTTACTGTCTTGGGTAAGAGTTCTCTTACTTGAGGGTACACTCGGGCACACTATTCTATCTTATTTTTCTCCTTCATTTTAGTTAACATTTGTATAGTTTATATAGGAAATATTTATTTTAATGATGTTACTGTTCTCAAAATATTCTATTTTTCCTTGTTTCTTTTCCTTACTGGGGCATTTTCCATGTTGGGTCCCCCTGGGCTTATAGCATCCTGCTTTTCCAACTAGGGTTGCAGCTTAGCAAATAATAATAATAATAATAATAATAATAATAATAATAGTGCCATAGCCTCTGTACCATGGTCTTCCAATGTCTTGGGTTAGAGTTCTCTTGCTTGAGGGTACACTCGGGCACACCATTTTATATTATTTACTCTTCCTCTTGTTTTGTTAAAGTATTAATTGTTTCTATAAGAAATACCTATTTCAATATTGTTAATGCTCTTGAAATATTTCATTTTTCCTCGTTTCCTTTCCTCACTGGGCTATTTTCCCTGTTGGGGCCCCTGGGCTTATAGCATCCTGCTTTTTTAGCCTGGGTTGTAGCTTAGCAAGTAATAATAATAATAACAGTGCTATGGCCTCTGTACCATGGGTGTCCCACTGTCTTGTGTTAGAGTTCTCTTGCTTGAGGGTACTGTGACGGGCCGAGAGAGGAGTTGTGAAATCAAAGGCAGATTGGAAACGACTGAGTTATATATTAAGGAACACTCTTCTTTATATACAAAACCTCAAGGCAACAGGCCATAACATGTTCGAGGGACAGACAAAGTTCAGAGCAAAACCGGAGACATGATCATTCAGGTTCTTTTTAGTGCGAGTGAAGAGCGCAGATACAAGCATAATATATACAATAGGAATTATGTACAATTGTGTGACACACGGTTGGTACATGGCTCCCCCTCTAAAAATGACATACTGAACATGTTAAATAGGTGCCCTGAATCTGGAGAGGTAATAGTAACAACTGCGCCGATTAGCAGCAGTGAGTGGCTGTAGAAGTCGTTGGTTGGGGTGCGAGCAAGTGGTGGATGATGGGTGGCTGTTGCCGCTCCGGCTCGTCACGGGGTAGGCGAGTGTGTCCTACGGCATTCATAGGCGTGTGTGTCCTACGGCATTCATAGGCGTGTGTGTCCTACGGCATTCATAGGCGAGTGTGTCCTACGGCATTCATAGGCGTGTGTGTCCTACGGCATTCATAGGCGAGTATATCCTACGGCATTCATAGGCCTACGGCGTTCATAGGCGTGTATGTCCTACGGCATTCATAGGCGTGTGTGTCCTACGGCATTCATAGGCGAGTATATCCTACGGCATTCATAGGCCTACGGTGTTCATAGGCGTGTATGTCCTACGGCATTCATAGGCGTGTCTGTCCTATAGCATTCACGTCAGCTTCGGTTGAAGTTGGATAGGTGTCCTCTTCGTCACGAGTGGAGGCGTTGATGGAGGTTTTGAAGGTCATGAAGTGGCTGTCCATAAGGGCACGAAGTAGGTTCACCTTACGAAGAGAGCTGTCTGCGGCAGGTTGCAGGCGAGTGATACTGGTCATTTTCCCGAGGGTGAGCGAAGCCCTTTGGTCCCCCAACGGTTGTTGAGAGAGATGAAAAGGCGTTGCTATACGGGCGGCTGGCGACGGCGAGTACTGCTGCAGAAGGTATGCGTTGACGGCGTCATAGTAACGGTGAGAGGTGGAGGGGAGGGGGGGGGGGGGAGGCGGGAGGAGCGAGTCACTCCGGGTCCGGGGTCACCAATGTGACGGAGCCGAGAGAGGACTTGTGACTCAAAGGCAGATTTGGAAACGACTGAGTTATATATTAAGGAACACTCTTCTTTATATACAAAACGGCAAGGCAACAGGACATGGCATGTTCGAGGGACAGACAAAGTTCAGAGCAAAATCGGAGACATGATCATTCAGGTTCTTTTTAGTGCGAGGGAAGAGCGCAGATACAAGCATAATATATACAATAGGAATTATGTACAATTGTGTGACACACGGTTGGTACAGTACACTCGGGCACACCATTTTATCTTACCTTCCTTTTTTGGGTAAAGTATTAATAGTTTATATAGAAAATACCTATTCTAATATTGTTAATGCTCTTGAAATATTTCATTTTTCCTCGTTTCTTTTCCTCACTGGGCTATTTTCCCTGTTTGGGCCCCTGGGCTTATAGCACCCTGCTTTTCCAGCTAGGGTTGTAGCTTGGCAAATAATAATAATAATAATAATAATAATAATGCCATAGCCTCTGTACCATGGTCTTCCACTGTCTTGGGTTAGAGTTCTCTTGCTTGAGGGTACAATCAGGCACACTATTTTATCTATTTTCTCTTCCTCTTGTTTTGTTAAAGTATTGATAGTTTATATAAGAAATACCTATTTTAATATTGTTAATGCTCTTGAAATATTTCATTTTTCCTCGTTTCCTTTCCTCACTGGGCTATTTTCCCCGTTGGGGCCCCTGGGCTTATAGCATCCTGCTTTTCCAGCTAGGGTTGTAGCTTGGCAAGTAATAATAATAATGATAATAATAATAATAATAATAATAATAAAAGGTTGTTCCAGAATTGAATGCATCAATAATTTATCAGGATAAATTTCGATTTCATCACACCAGTAATTTGCATTGCAACTTTGTTTGATCCGCCTTAGTCGACTTCTCCGTCATTCAAAAAAACATTTAGCTGCATTCGATAGGTCAAAAAGGTTTTCCTAATGGCAACGTTGATCCTCCTTTCTCATCTGGATTACAGATCAGAGCAAGTAATTAAGAACTTCCAGACTAATTACAGCTGGACTCTAAAGTTGTTTTTTTTTTTTTTTAAAGCCGCATGAGCTAATAGATGAAATTGCAATATCTGCTGCAAAAAAAAAAAATACAAAATGATTTACAATTTCGGCATGATTAAGGATTCATGAATGAGCAAAGGGTATAAACTACAGTATACATATCAAATCATTTGCATATAAATAGCTCTTACGCTGAATTCTAGAACGGATACATAAAATTACAAAATTCTGTATTCAAATATTTCCCACTGATTTACTACTCTTGTTAATCTATTTCTCTTAAAATTCACTTAACTGTACTTACAATAAATGATATATACATTGTTTACACGCCCCCTCCTTGCCTGGTGATTGCCAGGCTGGGGTTCGAGTCCCGCTCAAACTCGTTAGTTCATTTGCTCGCTGCAACCTCACTATCCTTGTGAGCTAAGGATGGGGTGTTTGAGGAGCCTACAGGTCTATTTGCTGAGTCATCAGATCCATTGCCTGGCCCTTCTTGGTCCTAGCTTGGGTGGAGAGGAGGCTTGGGTGCTGATCATTATGCATAGGCTATGTGGTCAGTCTCTAGGGCATTGTCCTGCTTGATATGGCAATGTCAATGTCCCTTGTCTCTGTCATTCATGAGGGGCCTTTAAACATTTAATTCCAATATACCAAACCAGTATTATCTAGATTTGATATTTCCTTCCATCCATAATGCATTTCCCAGTATGTATATATATATATATATATATATATATATATATATATATAGATAGATAGATAGATAGATAGATAGATATATATATATACATGTATATATATATATATATATATATATATATATATATATATATATATATACACATATATATATATATATATATATATATATATATATATATATATATATTTATATATATATATATGATAAATTTTGCACATTTTTACGGGGTTAGTCACTGTCTATATAAGCTTGCCGACCAGGGTTCGATTCCCGGCCGGAGCCAAGCTCTTGTCTTTGTGAGATTTCGCCTGGGGCTCTGATCCCGAGGTCGTTAAGAGAATCCAGACATTAATATATCAAAATATATATGGCTTATTTGAATATATATATATATATATATATATATATATATATATATATATATATATATATATATATATATATATATATATATATATATATATATATGTATATATATATATATATATGTGTGTGTGTGTGTGTGTATAAATACACATATTTCTTCAAAAAGTCCGATAAATGAACAAAGGAAGTATAAATAAATCCCATTATTTCAACCAAGCTGGAACCAGGGAGGGCCAGGTAATGGCTGCTGCTGACTCAACAGATAGGTCTATAGGCTCATCCAAAATCCCCCTATCATTAGCTCACAAGTATGGTAAGACTGCAGCGTGCAAAAGAGCTAACGAGTATGAGCGGGACTCGAACCTCCGTCTGGCGATCATCAGGCAAGGACGTTAACCGAAGCTGACCTTGGCAGCAGGTAATGTCATCAGATAAAGGTCCAGGAAAGGAAATGGCTAAGCCGAGCAACAAATCATCGGGGGACACAATTGTAGTTCGGCGTCAAGTCAATTTCAAGCTTGATCCTAAGACTGGATCTCATATCCCTCTCGGCCGCTGAGGTGACTCTTAACGACGGACAGGAGAAAATCCTTTTTCGATGTGGGAGATTTCTTATACTCTTTCTTCTTTTTATTATTATTATTATTATTATTATTATTATTATTATTATTATTATTATTATTATTATATGTATATATATATATATATATATATATATATATATATATATATATACATACATTCATACATATAGGCTATACACACACACACACACATACATATATATATATATATATATATATATATATATATATATATATATATATATATATATATATATATATATATATATATATATATATATAATGCTATAAAAACTTCAAAAAATGGAAGAGAAATGAGATAGAATAGTGTCACCGTGTGCAATGTTAAAAACCCGTAATTTTAATCGGAAATTCTTAGTAAAAATATACAATTCTCAGCCGGTTTTCAGTAAAATACAGGCGACCATAATTTTACCCTACTTTGTTATTATCTTCTACGGGTTGGTGACCGTAATATCACTTCTTCACGTCAATATATCTGTTTTTAAAACGGTAAATGCCTGGCAACATTTATCCCAGGATTTTTACAGTTTCTTTCACGGCAAATATTTAACAGTATAGTTTCATTTGCATTTCCACGTTTCTTAAACTCTGAAGGAAAAATTTTACCCTTTAAGTAATGAAATTCGTAGGGCCCTCTTTATTTTTTTCTTAAATATCTAAATATCAAATATGAAATATTAAAACTTGACAGCACGCAATTTTTACCCAATGCATAAGCTACAAGAGAAAATAAATGGATTCGTAAACATTATAAGCAATAAATTGATCCAATGAACGTTGTCTCTCTCTCTCTCTCTCTCTCTCTCTCTCTCTCTCTCTCTCTCTCTCTCTCTCTCTCTTCTCTCTCTCTCTCTCTCTCTCTCTCTCTCTCTCTCTTTAGAATAAGCAGTGTCCACCACCCCTTTTTCTCTCTCTCTCTCTCTCTCTCTCTCTCTCTCTCTCTCTCTCTCTCTCTCTAAGCTTTGTCTACCACTCTCTCTCTCTCTCTCTCTCTCTCTCTCTCTCTCTCTCTCTCTCTCTCTCTCTCTCTCTCTCTCTCTCAGCTTTGTCTACCACCTCTCTCTCTCTCTCTCAGCTTTGTCTACCACCTCTCTCTCTCTCTCAGCTTTGTCTACCACCTCTCTCTCTCTCTCTCTCTCTCTCTCTCTCTCTCTCTCTCTCTCTCTCTCTCTCTCAGCATCATGAACACCCATCACGCACTATATAGCCTTTCGACAAGGATCAGACGTCACCCGAGAGCATCGGGGCGGGAAAAGAAATGAACTAATAATACAAGTTTCACGAAGAATTCCCGAGCGTTATTTGACTCTACCTCGGGATTTATGGCGGGGGGGTCCTCGGGGGCCGAGTTTCCCGAGGAGACGGTGTTGAGATGTCCACCGCTACCTCGGGAGTCCATCAGTGGAATGCTGGTTGACAAAGGGGGGGGATTATTGACGACTTTCTCATATTGCTTCCGAGTATGAATTATGGGAACTGGGTCCCGTCCGAAGCAGATTCGTACCTTTACAAATTCATGTTTTGTGAGTAAATGTTTTACGTTGCTTTGGGTTTAAGTGACCCCAGTTTGATGAAGGGTGTGCATTTGCCATGAATGGATTATATACATACACTTAAAAATAAAGCAACCGTTATTTTAATCGGGAATTCTTCGTAAGAAATATGCAGTTCTCAGCCGTATTTCAGTAAAATGTAGTTGACCATAATTTCAACCTTCTTTGGTATTATCTTTTACGGGTTGGTGACCATAATATCACTCCTTTACGTCAATATATTCTTTTTTAAAACTGTAAAAATCCTGTAATAAATGTTGCCAGGCATTTGCCCTTTTAGAAACAGATATATAGATGTAAAGGAGTGATATTATGGTCACCAACCGGTGAAAGATAATAACGAAGTAGGGTAGAATTACGGTCACCTGTGTTTTACTGAAATATGGCTGAGAACAGTATATTTTTACGTTGACTTTCCGTTTAAAATTACGGGTTTTTTTAGCAGTGTACCTATTGTCACAACTGGAGTATCTGCATATGAAGAAAGTAGGCCTACACTGCTGCAATGATTAGTAAAACTGTCAAAACAGTTTTATGGAAATGTGAGAAGCATTGATAAATGCACCGAAATACGAGCAATACTAAAAGAAAATTGATGACATTACTTGTAAATTTTCAAGTAATTCCTGACCACTGACAAACTGACTCTCAAACCCGTTTTATGGAAATGTGAGAAGCATTAATAATTGCATTGAAAGGCGAGTAGTACCAAAAGAAAATTTTTATCATTACTTTTAAATTTTTTT
>NC_090759.1:36065090-36167590 GCF_036898095.1 Palaemon carinicauda
ATGCGATACTGCCGTTCAATTAGTTCTTCACGCATGTTGCCTAAGATTTTTCATCATTCTAACCATCCTTTACACTTAGATCTTCCCGTGCAGTCCCATCCTGTTTGTAAATCTAGATATGCAATTGATTATAACGGCCAGGTCTTCTTTATCATGAGACTCAATATTACATAGTATTTTAGAAGTTTTATTCCAGCTGTGCTTGAGTTGTGGAATGATCTTCCTAATTTGGTAATTGAATCAGTGGAACTTCAAAAGTTCGAACTTGCAGTATTTTTAATTTTGAGTTTTTTATTGAACTGGCCTACATGAGTGTCTTTTTATAACTTAAATATGAAATATTTGTTTTAATGTAGTTACTGTTCCTAAAGTATTTATTCTAATTATTCATTACTTCTCATGTAGTTTATTTCCTCATTCCTTTCCTTACTGGGTTATTTTTCCCTGTTGAAGCCCTGATTTTCCAACGAAGATTGTAGCTTAGTTAATAATAATAATAATAATAATAATAATAATAATAATAATAATAATAATAATAATAATAATGTAAAAATTTTAGCTGAGATTTTCATTTAGATTAGTCATTCTTACAATTTTACCTGTTAATTCTCATTTTCTCTGATATACGAGATATAGAAAACGGTTGTTATGGGGGTCTTAAAAATCCTAAACATCCTAAGTGCTAAATCCTAAAATCCTAAGAATTGCGTATATTCTGTTTAAAACGCTCCCAACATTGTAACTGATAATGCTTACCCCCGGATACTAGTTTCCTAGTACCATGAGTGGCCATGACTCTTTCTAACATTTAGCTGCGATAACATATATTTTCAATACATTATGGTTGAATTTGGGTTGAATTTGGGTATTATCCATTATTATTGGGCCTACATTAATTATATTACCTAATATCCTGTTGGAGCATCCCTGATGTAGATATATTCTCATGAACTTACCTCCTATCAAGATGGGTTACGAGGATGGGATATTTTTCATGTCCAAATATTCTGTCACTCCCATGAAACATTGGCTTTTGTATCTATTGCACAAATTTGTATTATAGTTCCTATTAACTTTGGTATGTAATTTATTATTGTACATATTTTAATTCAATTCTTGCTTCAATAGGCAGCCAGTCAGTGTAAATCTGAGCCTTTTATCGATCAGGCTCCTCTGTTTATTATGTTTTGTTTACTATATTTATGTTAAGTTGCATATATCTTAACATATTCGAGCAATAACGGATATTGACGTAAATTATGTTATTGCATAGCAAACAATGAGTAAAAATTAACTGAAAATTATTTTTTTGCTTTTTATATTTCAAAATATAAGATTGTACGAGGGCAAATATATTTATATATACAATATGAATGTGTTTATTGATATTTGAATATAGGGAAGTGGCCATACAAATATATATTTGTTTTTATTTGTATACGAACGCATGGAATTTTATTGTCTACTACATCTGTGACACTAGCAAGATGGGTAAGCGAATTCATTATTATTATTATTATTATTATTATTATTATTATTATTATTATTATTATTATTATTATTATTATTATTATTATTATTATTAAAGACCATAAACAGACACCAGTAGAAGGACATGCCTGAGGCCTTTGTCTTGCAGTGAACTATCAACCATTGATAATGATGATGATGATGATGTATATATATATATATATATATATATATATATATATATATATATATATATATATATATATATATATATATATATATATATATACATACATACATATATATATATATATATATATATATATATATATATATATATATATATATATATATATATGAATTATTTTTATTGCTACTGTTTTATCTAATTGTTATTTACTTATCTTGTAGTTTGTTTATTTCCTTATCTCCTTTTCTCACTGGGCTATTTTTCCTGTTGGAGCCCTTGGGCTTATAGCTTCCCGCTTTTCCAACTAGGATTGTAGCTTAGCAAGTAATAATAATAATAATAATAATAATAATAATAATAATAATAATAATAATAATAATATAAAAAAATTATATGTACCCATTTTTTTCAGATGTGATACATCTTTATATTAATCAATTTTGAAAACTGATTTAACGTACAAATGTATTATCATTTTTATATATAATATACAAATATGAATCTAAATAAATTATCTTAAAGAAAGGTAGTGTCATTAGGAGAGCCTTTTACAGAGGTATGGATTATCTCAAATACTACTACTGCTGCCTAATGTCTTACTAAGAAACATTTGCATTTATTTTTGTAATATATATTTTGGGCTATGGATACAATATACTGTGAAATATAGCATTACTTAATATAAAGAAATGTATAAACAAGATTTTATGGTATGTATGCTAATGTTAATATATACCTTGCGTTTATAATAAGGGTATTCATTGTAGACTGTGTACTATATGTATATCACCACAAAATGCTTTATTTTTTTCAAAATTGCTTAAAAAACTCAAATTCCTCACCTTGGTTAGTTACAGGTCAACTCACTGAACTTACAGGCTCACCGCTCATTGGTGTATGGTTAATCACGTAGCAAATCTTACAGAGGCCAATGGGGATGTTATATTGCAGCGGCCACCTGTACTGTATGTTGTATGTCAGCGGCCACCTGTACTGTATGTTGTATGTCAGCAGCCACCTGTACTGTGTTGTATGTCACCGGCCACCTGTACTGTGTTGTATGTCAGCGGCCACCTGTACTGTATGTTGTATGTCAGCGGCCACCTGTACTGTATGTTGTATGTCAGCAGCCACCTGTACTGTGTTGTATGTCACCGGCCACCTGTACTGTGTTGTATGTCAGCGGCCACCTGTACTGTATGTTGTATGTCAGCGGCCACCTGTACTGTGTTGTATGTCAGCGGCCACCTGTACTGTATGTTGTATGTCAGCGGCCACCTGTACTGTATGTTGTATGTCAGCGGCCACCTGTACTGTATGTTGTATGTCAGCGGCCACCTGTACTGTATGTTGTATGTCAGCGGCCACCTGTACTGTATGTTGTATGTCAGCGGCCACCTGTACTGTATGTTGTATGTCAGCGGCCACCTGTACTGTATGTTGTATGTCAGCGGCCACCTGTACTGTATGTTGTATGTCAGCGGCCACCTGTACTGTATGTTATATGTCAGCGGCCACCTGTACTGTATGTTAGCGGCCACCTGTACTGTATGTTAGCGGCCACCTGTACTGTATGTATGATAACGGCCGACTAAAAATACGGCAGTGTAAAGGGGGTCGCAATGGGGTGTTAGGTGTAGGTTAAGTTAGTTTACGTTAGTTGGTGTACATTTTTAATGCACACGGGAGGAACTGGCTGCTGATATAAAAAGGCTCCGGCCAATGTTTGTTATTGAGCTAACAAGCATTTCAAAATTCAAAAATTCTGGATCCTATATTGGTCTTTGGGATGAATTGGATCAGTAGTCAAAATGTGCAGAATGTACAATATTCCTAACTAGTGTATGTGGGCTGTTTAAAATGACGACTAATTATTTAGATAGGTATGCATACACAAGCAACCTCGTCTCACCAGGGTATGACTACTTCTCCCCCTACCCGAGGGCCGGAGAGAGCTTAGCATGACTGGAATATATATCTTTTATCATCAACTCCTACTACGCCTGTTGACGCAAAGGGCCTCGGTTAGATTTCGCCAGTCGTCTCTATCTTGAGCCTTTAATTCAATAGTTTTCCATTCATCATTTCCTACCTCACCCTTCATAGTCCTCAGCCATGTAAACCAAGGTCTTCCAACTATTCAAGTGCCTTGTGGAGCCAAGTTAAGCATTGGGTGAACTAATCTCTCTTGGGGAGTGCGAAAAGAGTGCCCAAACCATCTTCATCTCCCTTGCACCATGATCTCATTCACATATAGAACTCAAGTAATCTCTCTTATAGGTTCATTTCTATTCCTGTCCTGCCATTTAATTCCAAATATTCTTGCAAGGCCTTGTTCTCAAATCTACTAAATCTGTTGGAGATTGTTTCATTGTCATACCCATGACTCATGGTCCATACAGTAACACAGATCTCACTAAACTGATGTACAGTCTGATTTTTATATGTAATTTCAGGTGATTTGATTTCCAAATTATACTTAACCCAGCCATTGTCTGATTTTCTTTTATCAGTCTTTCACTAAACTCTAATTCTTAAGAGCCTGTATTGGAGATCAAAGTTCCTAAATACTTAAATGATTCCACCTCATTCATCCTTTCTCCTTCCAGTGATATTTCACCTTCCATTGCATATTCCATTATCATCATCTCTGTCTTTCTTCTATTTATCTTGAGATTAACCTCATGTGGTCTTTCATGCATTCTGGTAAAGTAAGCATTGTAACTCCTGTGGTGGTCTGCTAATAAGGACAGCATTATCAGCATACTCTAGGTCTGCTAATTTTCTATCACCAATCCAGTCCAATCCTTCTCGACCATCCCCAACTGTTCTATGCATTACAAAATCCATGAGGAGGATAAACAACATAGGTGGCAACACATTACCTTGGAGTAATCCACTGTTCACTGAAAATTCAATTGATAGGACTCCACTAACATTAACTATCCTCATGAACATACTTACTCAAATTCACATATTTAAGAAGAATACCATAATAACGTAGGACTCAACAGCTTTTCCATAGTCGACAAATGCCATCAAAAGTGGATTTCTATATTGCTGTACAACATACCTCAAAATGAAAATTTGTTCAGTACAACATCAACATTTTCTAAAGCCTGCTTGTTCATCTCTCAGCTTTTCATCCATCTTTCTCATTAGTCTCTTTCGAATAAGCATACTAAATAGCCCACTTTCATGACAACTGACATAAGTGTGATGCCTCTGTAATTAAATCAGTGAGGTCTCCTTTTTATACCATTTTCACCAACACTCCAAACTCCCATTCATCAGTTTATGAGAAATAAATGGAAGAACACTGCCTTACTGAAGGTTCCCAACCTAATCTAACCTAGAAGACATATCCTTACTTACCTACCTCTGCGATCACCTCACCCCCGTTATACCTCCTTATGCTTAGCTTACCTTCAGATCATATTTCATGAATCGTAAAACTAGCTTTATACTGTAATATTGTTTTTCAATATTAAACTTACCCGGTGATCATATAGCTGTCAGCTCTGCTGCCCGACAGAAAAACCTAAGGACGAAATACGCCAGCGATCGCTATACAGGTGGGGGTGTACATCAACAGCGCCATCTGTCGAGCAGGTACTCAAGTACTCCATGTCAACACAGAACCAATTTTCTCTCTGTCGTGCCACCGGCAAGACCTACTAAATACGCTGTTGTTTTCTGGATTGATTTTCACGTTATTTGGTGAAGTATTCATTTCTGGTTATTAGCTATCGCTGTGCAGAAGTTATCTTCAATACTTCCTTGCATTCTTTTATTGGATTTTGGATTATTTGTTGACGACTTGGATAGATTTTGAATTCCCCCCTTTGACTAATTCAAGATGTCTGACCCTTCTCAAGTCCCCAAGTACAGGAAGTGTAGCGCTAGGGACTGTTCAAGGCGTCTTCCGAAGGCCTCTATCGATCCGCACACCGTTTGTTCCAATTGTAGGGGTAAAGCCTGTCAATTGGAAGATCGATGTGAGGAATGCGTTGGGCTTTCGGAATTCGATTTTCAAGAATTCCTGAAATATGCACGTAGGCTAGAGAAGGATAGAATCAGGAGGAGTTCGTCTCGCTCAGTTGATTTTTCCTCTCCCCATGCCCCACAACCTATTCCTTCCCCTGTAGTGGTTGCACCCGACCCCCCTGCTAGCTCTCATCAACCTTCGATGGCAGATATGATGCGTGCCATCCAGGCTCTGGGTGAGAGAGTCGAGTCATTGGCGAATGACCGCAATCAACTCATGGCTGACGTCAGGGAGTTGAAAGGTAAGAGTGCAGTGGGAAGTGAAGTGAGTGTTTGTGCAGTGAAAAGTGTCAGTGTTACGCATGAGGGTGCGTCTGTTCGTGCCTGTCGTCCTCCCAGTCCGGGACCTCTTGCAAGCTCCCAAGCCCAGGGGAGAAGCAATGTCGTACGACCAAAGGGTTCGACAGGCTTTAATCAGCGGATAGACGTTCCCTCCGTGGTTTCGGACGTATCTTGCCTAGATCGTCCCACCCACAAGAAGACGAGTGAGCCCGTTCATTCCTCGTCTGCGGAAGAGGTTTCACGCCAGAAACGATGGACCAAGGTCTCACGGCCTCTTAAACGCAAGGTCCCTTCCGAGCTAGTCCAACGGCCCAGGTGTAGCCACTGGGTCAGTTCGGACTCGCTGCAGTCCTCCGACGACTGCACACCTCCTAAGAGAGGCAAAGTGGTACCGCAACAGGCAGTAACTCCGTCTGTTGCCGCACCAGCTGCTGTAGACCCTAAGTGGTCTTTGCTGCAGTCTATGCAGACTCAGTTAGCTTCCTTTATGCAGGAGTATCGTGCGGAGAAGGTTGACGCTGCACCCGTTAGCCTACAACCATCCACGGTTGTGCGCCCAGCAGACGCTGAGGCTGCCTGCTCCCGCACTCCAGCTGTGAGAGCTCCTCCACCCATGCGCAGTCGACCCTGCCAGACGCATGTTGACGTTCACAGACGCACGGAACCCTCCGTTGACGTTCGTGTGCTACCACAACAACAGGAGGGTGGAGTTAAGCTGCCGTGTTTTGACGCGGTGCGTCAGCCTCCGCAACCCACGGTGGTCTCCGCTATCCGACCACAGTCAGGAGTAGACGCTTTGCGCACCCACTCAGCTATGGTTGTTGCCAGTTCTCAGACTGACCAACAGTTGCATGACGTTGGGTCCAGTGCAGCCACGCATGCACCCGTGCTGCCGGACTCAGCCGTCCAGCTTTTACCTACTCCTTTGCCGCTTCCTCCTCAACATTCAGACGATGGACTCTCTGATGATGACGAAGCTGCACATCTTGACGACCAACACTCGGACATCGACGAACCCAAGACCACGCCTCCCTCCTTAGACTTTAGGAAAGTGCTTGCGCTGTTCAAGGATTTATATCCGGATCAGTTTGTGTCTGCAGCACCACGCTCGCCTCCCTCTGAGTTCGCTTTAGGCATGCAGTCAGCAGCACCTGCCTTTACGAAGCTCGTACTCGCTCGCTCGTCCAAGAGAGCTTTAAGGGTACTGGGAGAGTGGTTGCAGTCCAAAAAGCAACTTGGGAAGACAACCTTCATGTTTCCCCCGGCCAAGCTTGCTTCCAGATCTAGCGTCTGGTATGCCACGGGAGAAGTTCTCGGCTTGGGAGTTCCTGCCTCTGCCCAGGGCGACTTCTCAAGTCTGGTAGACTCTCCCCGCAGGCTGGCTATGAGACGCTCCAAGATTTGCTGGACTCCTTCGGATATGGACCATCTTATGAAAGGAGTTTTCCGTGCATTCGAAGTCTTTAACTTCTTGGACTGGTGTTTGGGAGCGTTGAGCAGGAAGACCTCCCCTTCTGATAAGGAAACTTCCATGCTCATTATGTCCTGCATGGACAAAGCCATACGGGATGGTTCTAGTGAGCTTGCGGCTTCTTTCGTGTCCGGGGTCCTCAAGAAGCGGGATCACCTTTGCTCCTTCTTGTCAGCTGGAGTCACCCCATGTCAAAAGTCGGAACTTATGTTTGCTCCGCTCTCGAAGTGTCTCTTCCCTGAAGAGTTGATCAAGGAGATTGCCGCCTCCTTGATCCAGAAAGACACTCATGACCTGGTGGCGTCATCCGCACGCAAAGCCACCCCTTTGCCCTCCGTGCCTAGACCCAGGATGGACACTCCAGCGTCAAGGTTCATTCCGCCCTTTCGTGGCAGAGCCTCCAGCAGAGGAGGTGCTCGTGCCGAAAGTCAACGTGGGAGCAAGAAGAAGGGTTCCAAGTCCTCTAGAGGCAGAGTCTGACTGCCACCTTCTTCAGACAGCAGTGGGAGCCAGGCTCAAGAACTACTGGCAGGCCTGGGAGAACAGGGGCGCAGACGCACAGTCTGTGAAGTTACTCAGAGAGGGGTACAGGATTCCATTCTTGCGCAAGCCCCCTCTAGCAACAACTCCCATCGACCTCTCTCCCAGGTACAGAGAGGAGGGCAAGAGACTAGCTTTGCAGCAAGAGGTGTCTCTCTTACTACAAAAGGGAGCGGTAGTCATAGTCCGGGACCATCAATCCCCGGGCTTCTACAACCGTCTCTTCTTAGTGGCGAAGAAGACAGGAGGGTGGAGACCGGTGCTGGACGTCAGTGCTCTGAATGTCTTTGTCACAAAGCAGACGTTCACCATGGAGACGACAAAGTCGGTTCTAGCATCGGTCAGGAAGGAAGACTGGATGGTCTCGTTAGACCTAAAGGACGCTTACTTTCACGTCCCCATCCACCCAGATTCCCAACCTTTTCTAAGGTTCGTTTTCGGGAAGGTTGTATACCAGTTCCAAGCCCTGTGCTTTGGCCTAAGCACGGCACCTCTAGTCTTTACCAAACTGATGAGGAATATTGCCAAATTCCTGCATTTAGCAGACATCAGAGCCTCCCTCTATTTGGACGACTGGCTTTTAAGAGCTGCGTCAATTCGTCGCTGTCTGGAGAATCTAAAGTGGACTCTGGATCTGACCAAGGAATTGGGTCTCCTGGTCAATATGGAAAAGTCCCAACTCGTCCCATCCCAAACTATAGTATACCTAGGAATGGAGATTCAGAGTCAAGGTTTTCGGGCTTTTCCGTCGGCCCCCAGAATCAGTCAAGCCCAAGAATGCATCCAGAACATGCTGAAGAAGGACCGATGTTCAGTCAGACAGTGGATGAGTCTGATAGGGACGCTTTCATCACTGGACCAGTTCATCGCGTTAGGGAGACTCCACCTCCGACCCCTTCAATTTCACCTAGCTGTTCACTGGAGAAAGGACAAGACGCTAGAAGCGGTCTCGGTTCCTATTTCCGAGAAGATGAAGTCTTCACTGACTTGGTGGAAGAACAACATTCTCCTCAGGGAGGGTCTGCCACTGGCTGTTCAGACCCCCGACCACCTTCTCTTCTCGGACGCATCGGACACGGGCTGGGGTGCGACATTGGACGGTCGGGAATGCTCGGGCACGTGGAATGCGGATCAAAGAACGTTGCACATCAACTGCAAGGAGCTACTGGCAGTTCATCTGGCCTTGAGAAGCTTCAAGTCCCTCCTTCTAGGCAAGGTGGTGGAGGTGAACTCCGACAACACCACAGCCTTGGCGTACATCTCCAAGCAAGGAGGGACTCATTCGATGACGTTGTACGAGATCGCAAGGGACCTCCTCACCTGGTCAAGAGATCGAAACATATCCCTTGTAACGAGGTTCATTCAAGGCGACATGAATGTCATGGCAGACCGCCTCAGCCGGAAGGGTCAAATCATCCCAACAGAGTGGACCCTTCACAAGAATGTTTGCAACAGACTATGGGCCTTGTGGGGTCAGCCTACCATAGATCTGTTCGCAACCTCGATGACCAAGAGGCTCCCAATTTATTGCTCACCGATTCCGGACCCAGCAGCAGTTCACATAGATGCCTTTCTTCTGGATTGGTCCCATCTAGACCTTTATGCGTTCCCCCCGTTCAAGATTGTCAACAGAGTACTGCAGAAGTTCGCCTCTCACGAAGGGACAAGGTTGACGTTGGTTGCTCCCCTCTGGCCCGTGAGAGAATGGTTCACCGAGGTACTGCAATGGCTAGTAGACGTTCCCAGAACACTTCCTCTAAGAGTGGACCTTCTGCGTCAGCCGCATGTAAAGAAGGTACACCCAAGCCTCCACGCTCTTCGTCTGACTGCCTTCAGACTATCGAAAGACTCTCGAGAGCTAGAGGCTTTTCGAAGGAGGCAGCCAGAGCGATTGCTAGAGCAAGGAGGACATCCACTCTCAAAGTCTACCAGTCGAAGTGGGAAGTCTTCCGAAGCTGGTGCAAGTCGAAATCTGTATCCTCAACCAGTACCTCTGTAACTCAGATAGCTGACTTCCTTTTATACCTAAGGAAGGAAAGATCCCTTTCAGCTCCCACGATCAAAGGTTACAGAAGCATGTTGGCAGCAGTCTTCCGTCACAGAGGCTTAGATCTTTCCAACAACAAAGATCTACAGGACCTCCTTAAGTCTTTTGAGACCTCGAAGGAGCGTCGGTTGGCCACACCAGGTTGGAACTTAGACGTGGTACTAAGGTTCCTTATGTCAGCAAGGTTCGAACCACTTCAATCAGCCTCTTTTAAAGATCTCACTTTGAAGACTCTTTTCCTCGTCTGCTTAGCAACAGCTAAAAGAGTCAGTGAGATACACGCCTTCAGCAGGAACATTGGATTTACATCTGAAACGGCTACATGTTCCTTACAGCTTGGTTTTTTAGCCAAAAACGAACTTCCTTCTCGTCCTTGGCCCAAATCGTTCGATATTCCAAGCCTTGCTAATTTGGTTGGAAATGAACAAGAAAGAGTACTATGCCCTGTAAGAGCTCTTAAGTACTATTTGAGACGTACTAAACCATTACGTGGACAGTCAGAAGCTTTATGGTGCGCCATTAAGAAACCTTCTTTACCTATGTCGAAGAATGCAGTTTCTTATTATATCAGACTTTTGATTCGAGAAGCTCATTCCCATCTGAATGAGGAGGACCATGCTTTGCTGAAGGTAAGGACACATGAAGTTAGAGCTGTCGCAACTTCAGTGGCCTTCAAACAAAACAGATCTCTGCAGAGTGTAATGGATGCAACCTATTGGAGAAGCAAGTCAGTGTTCGCATCATTTTACCTTAAAGATGTCCAGTCTCTTTACGAGAACTGCTACACCCTGGGACCATTCGTAGCAGCGAGTGCAGTAGTGGGTGAGGGCTCAACCACTACATTCCCCTAATCCCATAACCTTTTTAATCTTTCTCTTGAAATGTTTTTTATTGTTGTTTTTTGGGTTGTCCGGAAGGCTAAGAAGCCTTTCGCATCCTGGTTGATTTGGCGGGTGGTCAAATTCTTTCTTGAGAAGCGCCTAGATTAGAGGTTTTGATGAGGTCCTTTAGTATGGGTTGCAACCCTTCATACTTCAGCTCCTAGGAGTCGCTCAGCATCCTATGAGGATCGCGAGGCTCAGTAAGGAAGACGTACTTAAAAAGGCAGAGTAATTGTTCAAGTCGACTTCCTTACCAGGTACTTATTAATTTTATGTTTGTTATTTTGAATAACTGCTAAAATGAAATACGAAATACTTAGCTCTTAATGTTAACATATATGCTGGTCTCTACCCACCCCCCTGGGTGTGAATCAGCTATATGATCACCGGGTAAGTTTAATATTGAAAAATGTTATTTTCATTAGTAAAATAAATTTTTGAATATACTTACCCGGTGATCATAAATTAAAGGACCCACCCTTCCTCCCCAATAGAGACCCAGTGGGCCGAGGAGAAAATTGGTTCTGTGTTGACATGGAGTACTTGAGTACCTGCTCGACAGATGGCGCTGTTGATGTACACCCCCACCTGTATAGCGATCGCTGGCGTATTTCGTCCTTAGGTTTTTCTGTCGGGCAGCAGAGCTGACAGCTATATGATCACCGGGTAAGTATATTCAAAAATTTATTTTACTAATGAAAATAACATATTTCAGACCAATATAAACAACATTTTCCTCATAAAGGAAATTGACGACATATTTATTTGATTTAGTGAAATGGGAGTAAAATCCCCTTTTGCTGTTCCTTATTCAACTAGTACACACCTGTTTACAAACCTTAGAATGTCAACTTTTAACGTCACATATATGCCCTTTGCTGAAAATTATCGTTCCACTAAGATTTTTTTTTCAATGATTTACAATTTAAGACTACTTTGTTCCGTCACTAACAAACCTAAGGCTTTTTAATAGGGATTATCTTTCAGTGGAGCTGGAAGACGAGCCATGAGACTTTTAGCGAGGTCTAACCGTCCATTCGCTAGTTAGTGATTGAGTGGTAGGTAGTTTGCTACCCAGCTCACTCACACACCTGGGCTGAGTAACAACTTTTTGCTTAGGCTCTGTGGAGAACAGATATTGCTGCTCTCCTCCTATCCTCCTCTCCAATAGACTCGCCATTACTGACTTAATTGCTTTTGTTCTTTTTCTTTTCAGTGTGAGTATGCTCTCTCCTTGATTGTCCTCCTGTAGACTTGTCTGAGACCTGAGAGTCGTTCCTGTGGGAAATTCATGTCCTCTGTGGTTATGGTCACATCTATGGCACCCAGTGACCTCCCAAGGCCAGTGCAGCTTTTCCCTGGTTTAGTGGGTTAAGGGGCCTAGGGAGAAGGCATTCGACCAGATAGCTGGCTCCTCCAGTTCTCTTCGGGCAGGCTCATCTTCAAAGCTACTTCCACCCCCTTTTGTCCAGCAAAGGAGGTACTATGAGGTCTCAGGTGAGCCTCTTCTTGACCTACATCTAGATCCAGCCATAGAGGCCCTTACAAGAAGGGGTCTCCAACAATAGACTTTCGGACTTCCTGGTTACCCTCACGGCAGCGGATACCCTGAACATGGAGAAGGTGGCGAAGTATGCCATGCAGGCTACTTCGTGGCTGGACCTATGGTTGGGATCCGTGAGACACCTCGTCAGGACCGAAGATTGGTCCAAGGACTCCACGAAGAAGTCGATGGCAACCTTTCTGTTGTCAGGGATCTGGACCATTGAGTTTCTTTATCACTAAGCTGTTAACCTTTGGGTGAATCTAATACTCAAAAGAAGGGACTCGATAACTGAAAAGTTCCACTGACAGGTTCCCAAGCCAGAGGTGACCAGGCTTAAGGATGCTATGCTAGATGGCTCCTCTCTTTTCCGGTTAGAAGACATCAGGTGGGCGGCAGAGTGCTGGAGGAAGTCCAACCAGGACTCTCCTCCATAGACCCATGACATCTCTGTCCTATGGAACAGCACCCCTCCAAGGAAGCTGTAGACAACCAGGCTCAGACGAACAGAAGAGCAGAATCCTCAAAGAACATGTTAAAGAAGCTCTTTCCTACCAAAGACCAGAAGGGCACCAAGTCCATCCATGGAGGAAGAGGTAGCAGAGGTGTTGGCAGAGACCGCTCCCGCTAGGAAGAGCGATCCTCCTACTTGCCCAACAGTTGGGGGATGCCTGCAACACTGCTGGCAGAGGTGGCTGCAGCACGGAGCCGAACCCTGAACAGTCTCTGTGATCCGTTCAGGGTATCGCGTCCCGTTCATTCAATCTCTCCCTCCACTGACTCGGAATCCAGTTCCATCGAGTTCCTATACAAAGGGATCTGTAAAGGAGCTCTGGCCCAAAGTCCAGACCATGTTGGAGGAGGGCACTCTCCAGGAGGTCCTCAGCAAGTCCCCAGGCCATCAGTTGACTCTTTCTTGTGAAAAAGACGTCTGGGGGCTAGAGACCCATCTTCGATCTCTCAGCCCTGAACAAGTTTGTTCTACAAACTTCAGTTAACATGGAGACGGCAGACACGGTCAGACAAACAGTAAGACCACAGGCCTTTATGTGTACTGTACACTGGATCTCAATGATATACTTCCAGATCCCAGACCATCGTTCTTCAAAGAAGAATCTAAGGATCATACACGACAACAGACAATACCAGTTCACGGGGCTGTGCTTCGTTCTTTCGACAACCTGTCAAGTCTTCATGAGAGTTTTCGCCCTAATGTCATCCTAGGCCCACAGGGTCGGCATCTGTCTCTTAAGATACCTGGATGACTGGCTGATCCTAGCAGACTCAGTGGCAACCTTTCTTCAGCACTAAGACAGACTTCTTGCTTTTTGCCAGGATCTGGGGATTGTGGTAAACTCGCAAAGTCATCCCTGCTTCCCTCCCAAAGACTGGTATATCTGAGAATGATCATTGACACCATTCTGCAGAAAGTCTTCCCATCAGATGACAGAACCCAGAGGCTGAGGAAGGTGGCAAGCCCTTCCTCCAATGGGCCTCTCTCCCAGCCCAGTGGTGGTTACATCAAGGTCACCCTATCATCCCTTATCCGTCTAGTGCTCAACAGCCGCCTCCAAATTCGATCTCTTCAGTAGCGGCTAAAATCCAGGTGAGTTCAACACGACGACCCCCCAGATGCATGGGTCCCCATGGGACTCGAGTAGCGGATGAACCGGGAGTGGTGGGTGTTAGATGAGAATCTCTTCCGAAGGGTCGACCTTCTCGTTCCTCCCTCTGAATTGATGCTCTTTTCAAATTGGTCAAAAGAAGGGTGGAGGGCCCCTATGGTGTACTACACAGCCTCCAGGCTCTGGTCAGAGTCTGAAAGGTACCAGCGTATAAATCTCTTAGATATGAGGGCAGCCTTTCTAGCCCTCTTAACAGTTCCAACGTTTCCTAGTGGGTCACTCTATTGTGTTGATGAGTGACAACACCACATTAGTGGCTTATGTAAACAAACAAGGAGGTACCTTTTCACAGCCCCCATGCCATCTAGCAGTGGAGATGCTAAGATGGGTAGAAAATAACTTTGTGTTACAATCAGCCCACTTCATTCTGGGCAAGCGGTGTGTGCTCGCGGACAATCTAAGCAGAGCTACTCAAATAGTGAACTTGGAATGGTCTTTGAATCATCTAGAATCCAGTACAATCCTGACTTTGTAGGGTTTCCCGACTGTGGATCAGTTTGTGACGTCCCTGAACAACAGGCTCCCGCTTTACTGCTCCCCAGTCCCGGATCCTCAGGCTCTCTGGCAAGATGCATTTTAACAACGGTGGGCCAACATTGACGTTTATGCCATTCCCCTATTCTGTCTGATGAGAAGAATCCTTAACAAGACCAGATCGTCCGAGAACCTGTCAACGACCCTCAGAGTCTGTTGTGGCATCACACAGAATGGTTCCTGGACCCTCTTCAACTCCTGACAGAGTTCCTAAAAGAACTCCCTCAACAACGCGATCTACTCAAACAGCCACGTGTGGACATCTTTCACAAAGATGTAGCTTCTCTACAATTTCATGCCTGGAGACCATCTATCATATCCTCTCTCAGAGGCTAGGATGTCTGGATACTTCTGAAGATCTTTGGCTTCAGTCTACCAGGCTAAGTGGACTGTCTTCTGTGGTTGGTGTTGTGGAAGGGGTATCTCTCCTCTAGATGCCACTATTCCAGCAGTAAGGGAGATCCTTGTATACCTTTGGGAGGAAATGCTCTTCTCGGTCTCGGTGAAAGACTACTACTCACAGCCTTGACTCTTGCCGTTGGGCTGGAGGAGTTAATATTTCCTCTTTGTTGGAGTTGCCTCTCCTCATACGAAGTTAGTTTCGAGCTTACCTGCCCTCAGTTAGAAGTCGAACCACCCAGATGGAACGTGGTTCATGTCCTTCGGTCCCTGAAGGGTGTTCCCTACGAATCATTACACCAGGCAACAGATCTTCACCTGATTCTGAAGACGGTTTTGCTACTCGCAACGCTTTTGGCCAAGAATTTTAGCGAGCTTCACTGTCTTTCCTACAATGTTTCCCATTCAAGGGGATATGAGAGGTGATGCTCGACTTCCTCCCTGAATTTATCGGCAAGACTCAAAATTGGTGAGTAGTGGATATTAGATTCAGGCCCTTCTGGATTGGGGGTCTTTGTAACATAACTAATGATCCAGATCAAGTGATATGTACTCTGCCTAGTGAGAAGTTTCAGGTACTACTCAAGAGAACAGCTGCAGCTCACCCCTGAGTGTTCAGCATGGGCAAGGTAAAAAGGAGGATCACTAAGAACGCCACCTCTGCTTGGATCCGTAATGTCTTAGACCTAGCACTGAATTCCAATTCTCCTCCAACAAGACGACCCAGAGCTCATGACGTTACAGGTATAACCACGTCCCTAGCATTCAAGAGAAACTGCTTTGTGACCCAGGTCGTAGAAGTGGGTGTGGAATCGTCAAATGACCTTCACCGCCCACTACCTACAAGGCATAACCCACAGGAACATGGAGAAGTTCTCCATTGGCCCTGTGGTGGCTGCACAACAAGTGGTTTAAATACCTCCGGCTCCCTGATGGACAAGTAGTAGATAGTTTAGGGCAGAGGTTACCCGGGATTAGTCGGGGATGAATGTTAAAAATGACTGGGTCTTTCTGTCTTTCATCTTTCCCTCTCTTGGGGAACAGCACCTTTGGTCTCCTGCAAGCTTGCCTCATCTGTCTGCAGATAAAACCATTTCTATTGTTTAACCTAGTATTGTGAAAAAATAATACTTATGTCCCCATACTCCCTGGTGAGCTGGGATTGAGTAACGTCTATGGTTGATTCAAAGATTCCTACGTTTCTGAGAATTCTTACCTAGAATAATCACACCGCTAGTATCACACAATTACGTAGATTGTTCAGGCCGCTAACCGCGCATTGCATGGAATTTAGCTAGGTATCAGGGATTTTCCCTGTTACGTGGTGAGCACGTACGGGAAAACCCCGGATCAAAACTAGCCGGTGGGTTCAAACTTCCACCCTCCTAAGGAGTGAGTCATCCCTAATAAAGAGTGAAATGGTTTGTTTTTAGTGTCGGAACAAATGACAAATTTGAAGGTGATTTGTATTTTTCCTAACAATGGAAACCTTGTGCTCTTTATACACCTCGCTAAAAGTCTTATGACTAGTTTTCTAGCTTCGCCGAAAGCATATCCCTAATATCGAGCTCAAGGTTTTGTATCGTTAGGAAAAATACAAATTGCATTCAAATTTGTCATGTTAAAGGATGAAGATTTGTATTAGTGAAGGAACAAATCACAATTCCTAACTATACAAAGCTGAGTCCTTTAACATTCTTCCTCAATTGCCCTGCAAGTCCTAGGTTATAGTTAAAGTGGCTTCTCAGTAGCTTGTCTGGTGGGCAGAGCTCACCTGCCTGCTGGTGGTGACTGCCACTAGCTCATTATAAATCTTGACAGGCAAGCCCCAGCTCCTATTGAAAAACTCAAGTTTGTATAGTTATGAAAAATACAAATTATTAAGAAAATCTTGATTTTGATTTTCAGTCATGATGTGTCTCAAGTTATAAAGGCAAGTGCTGATTAATTAATATTAACTGAAAATAGAGTAATCAATAATTCCACACAGAATACTAATCATTAATAAAAACTAGATATTTGCCTTGGAGCAATGCTTGGTATGCATGCAAGATACTTTTAATGATGATTCCTCAACATTATTAGCAGTTTTGATTTACTTGTGACTATTTTTTTGCTTTATTTTAGGTCTTGGTGAAGATGAAAGTGCTGCAGAAAAGTATGAGGAAAATATCCGTAAAAAGTCAAGGACACAGCTTTGAAAACAATATGTACAGGAGAGAAGATGAAGTACCGGACGCAAACACTTATATATCAACATTAGGAAGGCAGCGAAAACAGGAAGAATTTCTCGAGATTGAGTCATTACTCTACCATGCCAATAAATCCAGAACTTCTGTTGTCTGCTTTTTTCTAGCTTTTTCTCTTCAAAGTTTCTTCTTCACAGGAACTTTTGGATTAGTTTCAGTGTTTTTCAAGGATGAGGGCTAAGCCCCTACGCTTTTTATTATGGAGGAAGTTGAAAAAAAAATACTTGTAAGCAGCTGCGTGCAAACGACTAAGGGAGAGATGATGATCATAGTGGCCCCATAGTTACCATAGAAGATAATGACGATGAGGCCATTGAAGACATCAGTTGGACTCACTGCCTGTCCTCTCATAGAAAATGTACAGAGGAATACCTTCGCTGCCAAACTTAACTCCGCCGCCTGGTGGCCTTTACTGTATGTGATTCCTCAGCCCAAAACGTGTAAGGCGAGAATATGGTCGCTAAATCTAGATTTACCATCGCTGATGCTATTGTGTCGTTGATTCTTTGACTAAATGTCACTGCTCTACATTACTCTAATAAAGGTAAGAAGGATATGAATACCTAATACCAGTAAACTAGTCATAATTCTTTATGTAAAAGTTTGATTTCTAGGCTGCTAAGTTTATTAAAAGTAATTATAATGATAAACTCTATTAGGTCTGGTTCTTTTAAGGGTATTGTGTAGGTTAGCTTATGTAGGAAATTTGCTTTTACGAACATGGTAGTCCCTACCCAGCCTATCCATTAAACTGAGGCACAGCCGCATTTAGAATGTTAAACAAGTTGCATTAGCTTAACGAACAACTATTGGGTTTTGTATTTGGTCTCCTCAGATAATGTTCTTGTCGTTAAGTAATATAAAGATCTGTTAAGTAAAGAATAGAAACGTTATCTAGTCAAATAACCTTGTAGAGTATTTGTTCTTACGTGAATTCAAACCATTGTCCCTTACTAGTCAAGCTACAACTCGGGTGGGGAAAGCAGAATGCTACATCGTAAGGTTTCCAAGTAGCCCAGTGAGGAAAAGAAAGAAGGTATAGTAAGTAATCTGTATGTAAGTACAGTAATGAATGGAAATATATGAAGTATTTTAGGATCAGTAATAATATTTAGGTAAATCAGTCATATATAAACTATAGAACAAGACATGTCAATCTATTCAACAGAAAAGCATTTACAAAATCTTTGAACTTACCAAGTACAACAGATTCAAGTGGTTACAACTGAAATAAAACTTCTAACATACTGTTTAGTATTGTGTCTTATGATGTAGAAGGCATGACTTTTAGAATTAACTGCATACCTAGTACTGCATGCAGGATGGTACAGTCTGGGAAGATCTGAGTGCAATGGGGGATAAGAACTATAATAAGTCTTATGTAACATGCATAAAGACATACTTCTTTCTCTGCTGCTCCATAAACTGGCTGCTTTCATGTCCATTTTCTAACAATCATTGTGTTTAATTATATGAAGACTCCACAAGTGAACATGTAGGTTTTCCCTGGTAAATCTGACGGAAACAGCCGCAGGTTTATGTGCATGCTCTCTGTGAATCCTTCTACTTTTTCTGGGGCTTGACTGCTTGCAGTCATCACCTTGTGATGAGTGCAGTACAAGAGCTTGGTAAGAAGAAAAAGAAAAGAAGAAGGCTAAAAGAGAATGATTGACTTCAGACATGGCAATGCTTCAGCTGTTACCCAAGAAACTCTTTCAGTTCATTCTCTTGTTTTTCAGCTGCTAGACCTTCTGCTCCTTCTTTAGGTATCTCTACGGTATATGGGACCAAGAATGTGCAATTTTGGTGGGAAACGAAGGGCACTGCCTTCTTCAGCTTCTTCCTTCAGAGAATGAACCGTAGAAACATCGAAATAAACTCCTAGAAAGACGACAGTTGAACAGATGAATTGTGGCAGAGCATGTAGTCGTCGAGCTCGTGCGATGATGTCAGCAGACCGTCTCGTCAAAGACCTCTCCATCACCCGGTCTCCAACTGACCAGTCCCATCGAGATCAGTTACCACAAGCTCTGTCTCTATGTGCACATTCGCGTAGTAATCAGACAACTCCGCAGGACTTTACTCCTTGCCCTTACTCTTCCAGTGATCTGGACATTTGAGTCCCAGGGCACCTGTCACCTACTCCTTAAGATTGTAGGTTGACGTATTAAGATCTTTCAATGCTCAGAGATCCCTTTGTGGGCCATTGCCAGTCAATGACACGAGCTTTCCACGTGCCAAGACCTTCCAATCCGTTCACTCGTTGAGTCGAGGCAGGTGACCTTTTGGGACTGCTCTGACCTTCAAGCTGTCATACCTTCTTCTTCTAAGTATTTCCCTGGTTTTCAGTTTCTTTCTCTTTGTATTCCTTTGTTTATTACGCTACAAAACATCAAAACGGGTAGGTTGACAGGTGACGTCATAACTCCTTGTTCGAAAGCCATGAGCCTGACAGCTAGTGATTTTGTCATGGCCAAGATCACAATACAGTATAGTCAAAGGACTCAGGTTTGTATACTGTAGTAAGGAAAAATACAATTGTTCCGTAACCGAAATACAAACCACGCTATTTACATTGGGTTTACTTTCGGCGTAGCTGAAATTGACGAGCCAATAGATTTTAACGAGGGTTGAACTACCCCCGCGCTAGTTACCGGGGGTAGGAGAAGGGTTAGCTTGCTACCCCCCCCCCCACACACACACACACCGGTGATTTGTCTCGCTTCACTTTTGGCTCGGACGATGTGCAGACGTGTCTGTCTATCGTCCTCGTTGTTGACAGCCTTAATCTTTTTCTTTGCTTTTCCTCAGCTGTGTGTTTGGAAGTTGGCCTCGCCCTTTGGTATTCATCATGCGCAAGTGCCCTGGGATCGCCGGCCGCCCTTGCAGTACCTTCATGTCGGCGGTGGATACCGATCCTCACACCCTTTGCCCGCAGTGTCGAGGCCGACGGTGTGATTGGGAAAATACGTGCAGTGAGTGTAGGGAGTGGTCTGCCTCCCAGTGGGAGAGGTTTGCCCACCGGCGTAAGAAGAAGTCCAAGAGAGACCGTTCTCCTTCTGGGGTTGCCTTGAAGGAGGAAGGCTCTAGGGACTCTTCTTCCGCCGCCAAAACCTCCTCCGAAGCTCCCACTCGTCCGGCCTCTGGTGAGAGGCTGCCGAGTTGTAGCGCAGACCCTTGTTCTGTTTCCCGAGCTCGGGGTGCGGGAGAGGGCGTCGCCTCCCATAGCGGGGCGGCTCCCCCTCCTCCTCCGGGGGAGGATTTTGACAATGTTGATAACTCTGTGTCTAAAGACGATCTTTTTCAGCTTTGGGCTTCTTTGGGGCTTAAGGGCCTGCCCTCCAAAGAAGCCCCTTTTTGACCTTATCCAGTTGGGAGCCGCTGTCAAGCAGTCGCCGGTGATAGCAGAGGTAGATCCTCTGTCTATCGTCGACGTCGTGGTGGCAGAGGCTTCCGACGGGTCTGGTCAAACCTCTGCGGCTCCTGATGTTGCTGACGTTGCTTAAGGCTCTCCTCCCCCTTCCGAACATTCTTCGAAGGGGGAGGTGGGTCCCACGGTCTCTCCTGCGGCTACGTCTCCCCCTCAGGGGAGCGCTTTGACTGAGACTCCTCTTCGGAGGACTGATGATCCCGACGACCTCCCTCGCGGCCGCCTTCGCCGTAAGGCTCGTCATCCTCTTCGCCGCAGGGGCCTCCCGTCTCCCTATAAGGGTGTCAAGAAGCGCCTCTTCGAGTCTTCACATTCTCCGTCCTCCGATGAGGATCCTCCTCGCCGGGAGCAGACTGTAGCAGCCGCGTCCTTAGACCTCTCCGGGGATCGTTCGGGTTCTCCTACGCCTGCCAGACCTTCCACCTCCTGCGCAGATAGCCAGCAGTCTTCTGATCTCGTCAGCTGACGGGCACCGGTCCCTTCAGGGCAAAGGGATGTCTCCCACGGTGTGGGGGCTTCCCTTGTGCGTCAGGGTTCCCCTGCGTGCCCTCCTGCGCGTTCCCGCGCAGTAGCGCATATGCGCTCTCCATCCTTGAAGTCTCCTGACTCACCTCGCCTGCGCTCTCCTGATGGTCAACGCCCCCCTGCTCGCCAGCGCTCTCCTCTGGACAACATACATCCTCCTGTTCCTGTTACGCGCCCAGCGTTCCAACGGTCTCCTGAGCGCACAAGATCTGCTCGTCAGCGCGCACCTGCGCATCGAGTTCCTGACGCGCCCACGCGCCCTAGAACTCCGGTTCTGGACGCGGGCAAGGATTTAACTCCTCCTCGCCCACGCGTTCCTGCTCGTCATCTTTCTCCTGCGCAGCAACACGCACGGTCTCCTGCGCGTACATCCAGAGTTCCTGCACGCCCACGCGCCTTCTCTTCCTGAGCCCGTTCGCGAGCGTTCGCCTTTGCGCGTCCCGCCTCTTGCTCCTGCGCAGTTATCTACGCGTTGTCTTCCTGCGCGCCGGCGATCACCAGCGCGTCAGCGTTCTCCAGCGCGTCAGCGTTCTCCAGCGCGTCAGCGTGTCACGGTGGATTTTTCTTTTCCTCCTGACATAAATTTTCGTTATTTGTCAAAAGTGAACTTGACATTCGACGTGTAAGAGAGAGAGACGTGATCCTTATCTAGTTTTATTCAGTCCAAAATGTTGTACACTGTTCCATAACTTGATCTTCCAGACTGAGTCCAAGATCACAGATCTCCCAGACTGATTCATGATCACAGGTCTCCAAGACTGGTTCCCTGTAATTATTACAGTTATTTAATTTTTTTATTCTTCAAATAATAATGCCTACCTCTAAAAGCTTTGTAATAGCAAAGAAAAAAAAATATAATTACTATGCTTCAGTTTCAAAACAAAATTACAGGATACTCCTATTTGATAATTTTACAATAATATGAAACAATAGTTTTCAATTTCCCTAAAGAACAAATAATATATGTGAAAATAGAGGAGGTTACCTTCAAGGTTTAAGAGGCAAAGGAAATCTCACAAGGTTAAGCGAGGTAAATTAGGCTAATATGCCCTTTAACGCAATATAGCATAGGCTAGGCCTCCTTAAACCTCTTTAAAAATACCCTACTCAAGGTTTATAGGAAATTCTAGGCTAGGCTATAGAAGGTTTCTATGGCCACTGTGCCTAGGTTAGGGAGGGTATAGGAGGACATAGGTTAACTCATATACCTAACGGCATTGAATAATTTTTATAGCCTAAACTATTTTCCAAAGGAAATATAACTATTCAATTGATAAGAAAAATATCTGCTGGGCTTTCAGAAACAATTGTATAGCCCAATCTAAGATCATAAACAATGGAATTTTCCATGGGAGAGAGGGAAAGGGGGAGTCCCGAGGTGTCCTACAGGTCGGCTACTTCGTGACGCCCTCTTGGCATTGAAAATAAATCTACATATAAGGAACCATTACTTTTCGTACAGTTGATATGGTTTTCAGGAAAACGAGGAGGTCTTAATGTTACTAACATGTTCACATCCCCCTTTTTTTTTAAAAGAAAAGAATGTATCATACTCAAGTGAATAAATAGGGTGTCTTGTAAAATGATGCAACACGACCACGAGGGTGTATGCAAACTTTACCGGACATTGGCAAGCCACTGCATCCATTCTGATCGCTTTTCCTCTCTATCTATAACATATTATTCCCTATCCTTATAATAATCTTCTAGTTTTCAATATTAAACTTACCCGATAATCATGTAGCTGTCAACTCCGTTGCCCGACAGAATTCTACGGGAGGGATACGCCAGCTATCACAATACTAGAAGGGGGTGTACTCACCAGCGCCACCTGTGGCCAGGTACTACAGTACTTCTTGTTGACACCTCCTCAATTTTTCCTCTGTCGTGCTTCCGGCAAGACGTTCTGGGATACGCTTATGATCTTGGAGTATTTTCACGGCTTTTGGTGAAGTATTTCTCTCAGATTTCGGCTGTCGCTTTACTGGAAAACTTCTATATTAGCTTAGATAGCTATTATTTAGTTCTGATTAATGGTTAACGATCTTTTTGCTTGATTTGGAATCCCCACTTGGCTAACTCTTTGATTCAAGATGTCTGACATTTCACAAGCCCCACCCCATAGACGATGTAGGTCTTGTAATAGGCGTATTCCGAAGGCCTCGGTAGATCCTCACACCGCTTGTTCTGACTGTAGGGAAAGACCCTGTCAGTTGGAAGATCGATGTGAGGAATGCGCCGGACTTTCGGAACTTGATTTTGTCCGATTTCTTAAGTATTCAACCAAGTTAGAGAGAGAGAGAGTTAGGAGAAGTTCTTCTCGCTCTTCACTTTTTTCCTCACCTCATGATCCCCTACCTTTTCCTCCCCCTGTAGTGGCTACCCCCGAACCTACTATTTGCCCTCAACCTGATATGTCTGTTGTTTTGCGTGCCATTCAGGCTTTAGGTGACAAAGTGGAGTCGGTGGTTAGTGATCATAAGTCTCTTATGGCCGAAGTCAAGGAACTTAAGGTCAAGAGTGCAGTGGGTGGTGATAGTGCCAGTGCTGTGACGAGTGCTAGTGTCAGTGCAGTGCCAAGTGCTAGTGTCAGTGTCAGTGTGGTGCGTGAGGGTACTTCTGTGCGTGCCAGTCGTCCTCCCAGTCCGGGACCTCTTGCAAGCTCCCAAGCCCAGGGGAGAAGCAATGTCGAAGGGCAAAAGGGTTCGGCAGGCCTTGATCGGCGCACAGAAGTATCCTCGGTGGTTGCGGGCGTGTCTTCCAGAGACCGTCACTCCCACCCGCAGACGATTGAGCCCGTCTTTTACTCGTCTGCTGAAGAATTGTCAGGGAGGAAACGTTGGACTCAGGTCTCAAGACCTCTCAAACGCAGAGTCCAAACCTCAAGAGTTCTACAACCTGGCTGCAGTCATTGGATCAGCTCTGACTCGCCGCAGTCATCAGTTGAAGGCACTCCTCCTAAGAGGAGTAAGGTGCTGCCGCAACAGATCTCTTCTGTTAAGGCTTTGCCTCAGCAGACCTTAGTGTCTGCCGACCCCAAGTTGACTCTACTGCAGTCCATGCAGTCACAACTTGCGGTCTTGATGCGTGAGTGTCAGGCTGAGAAGGTTACACCTCCTCCTGCGATCGCTCCGCCTAACCGCAGTCCTGCCTGCCAGGCGTACGATGTTGAGGCTCCTCAGGATACCTTACCACGTTCTGAGTTTCCAGTTTCCGGTGGTGTGCAGCTACCTCCGCCTTCCTTAAGGCAACCTCAGCAATGGGAACAGGAAGCTTATACCTTACTTCCTCCGCTTCCACTTGCGGTTCCACCAGTGAGGCAACACTCTCTTGAGGTACAACAACCTCTCCCATCCATGAGGCAGACACCTCAGCTCTCGCTGCAGCGACCTCAACCCTCCTCAAGGCGAGAGCCTCAACACCTTAGCCTTGCGCCTCAGGAACCTCAACTCGCGAGACAAGTTATGCGTTCTGCGCAGCCTCTACCCCAACTCTCGCAGCTCACACCTCAGGAACCTCAACTCGTTCCTCAGGAACTTGCTACTGCGCATCCGCTCACCTTACAGCAAGCGCAACCCTTGAGGCAAGACACTCATGCCAGGACTCAGCCTCCTCCACCCATGCGCCTACCTTCTGCTACTGCTTTTGACCAGCCTTTGCAACCTGAGCCTCAGGTGTTCCCTCAACAGAGACTTGAGGAGGAAACCACAAGCGTTTTTGCTCCAGCTCGTGCAGATTCTGCTGTTCAGCATACCTTACCTCTCACTTCGCTACACTCTGGTGATGAGGTTTCTGATGATGAGGCTGCACACCTGGACCCCTCATCAGACGTGGATGAATCCAAGTCTTCTCCGCCTCCTATTGACTTTCGCAAGGTCTTGGCTCTTTTCAGAGAGGTATACCCAGACCATTTTGTCTCTGCTACCCCCCGCTCTCCGCCATCTGAGTTTTCGCTGGGCATGCAGCCAGCCAAGTCATCTTATACTAAGCTCGTCTTTGCAAGGTCCTCTAAGAGAGCGTTAAGAATTTTAGGGGAGTGGTTGCAGTCTAAGCAACAACTAGGAAAGACTTCCTTTATGTTTCCTCCGACTAAGCTCACTTCCAAAGCGGGCGTTTGGTATGCCACAGGAGAGGAACCAGGCTTGGGAGTACCTGCCTCTGCCCAGGCCGACTTCTCAAGCTTGGTAGACTCTCCTCGTAGAACAGCAATGAGGCGCTCTAAGGTTTGCTGGACCTTCTCCGATCTTGATCACTTCCTAAAGGGTGTTTTTAGAGCATTTGAGATGTTCAATTTCCTAGACTGGTGCCTGGGGGCCCTTAGCAAGAAGACCTCCCCTGCGGACAAGGACTCAGCCATGCTCTTAATGTCCTGCATGGATAAGGCTATTAGGGATGGATCTGGCGAGCTTGCTTCGATGTTTGTGTCAGGAGTGCTTAAGAAAAGGGAGCAGCTTTGTTCATTCCTTTCCTCCAGCATCACACCTTGTCAAAGGTCTCAACTCCTTTTCGCTCCGCTCTCTAAGTTCCTGTTTCCTGAAGAGCTTGTTAAGGACTTGTCTGCGGCCCTGATACAAAAGGACACCCATGATCTTGTGGCCTCATCGGCTCGTAAGACTAAGGTTGCTACCTCAGTCCCCAGGACTTATCGCACCCCAGTGGCTGATACTCCTGCTACGAGGTTTATTCCGCCCTTTCGTGGTAGAGCCCCCAGCCGTGGAAGCTCCCGTCCAGACTCTTCCAGGAGCAAGTCTAGGAAAGGTTCCAAGGCTTCTAAAGGCAAAAACTGACTCTCCTCCTCTCCAGACAGCAGTAGGCGCCAGACTCAAGATCTTCTGGCAAGCCTGGGAAAAGAGAGGTGCAGACGCACAGTCTGTCAGTTGGCTGAGGGAGGGTTACAGGATACCATTCTGCCGCAAACCCCCTCTGACCACATCTCCCATCAACCTCTCTCCCAACTACAAAGAAAAGGACAAGAGGCTAGCGTTGCACCAGGAGGTGTCGCTCCTGTTACAGAAGAAGGCAGTGGTTATAGTCCGGGACCATCAATCCCCGGGCTTCTACAACCGTCTCTTTCTGGTGGCCAAGAAGACAGGAGGTTGGAGACCGGTGCTGGACGTCAGCGCGCTCAATGCTTATGTCACCAAGCAGACGTTCACGATGGAGACGACGAAGTCGGTCCTAGCAGCGGTCAGGCAGGAGGACTGGATGGTCTCGTTGGACCTGAAAGATGCTTACTTTCACGTTCCTATTCATCCAGACTCCCAACCTTTCCTGAGATTCGTTTTTGGAAAGGTTGTCTACCAATTCCAAGCCCTGTGTTTTGGCCTAAGCACAGCTCCTATGGTGTTTACGCATCTGATGAGGAATATAGCAAAATTCCTCCACTTATCGGACATCAGAGCCTCCCTTTACTTAGACGACTGGCTGTTGAGAGCCTCCACGAGTCGTCGCTGTCTGGAGAGTCTCAACTGGACTTTAGACTTGACCAAAGAACTGGGTCTGTTAGTCAATCTAGAAAAGTCCCAACTCATTCCCTCCCAATCCATTGTGTACCTGGGAATGGAGATTCGGAGTCAGGATTTTCGGGCTTTTCCATCGGCCCCAAGGATAAGCCAAGCCCTAGATTGCATCCTGAGCATGCTGAAGAGGAGCAGTTGCTCGGTGAGACAGTGGATGAGTCTCACAGGGACCCTTTCATCGTTGGCCCTGTTCGTCGAGCTAGGGAGACTCCACCTCCGCCCTCTTCAATTCCATCTTGCAGCTCATTGGGACAAGGGTTTGACTCTCGAAGCAGTCTCTATCCCAGTCACCGAAGAGATGAAGACCACTCTCTTGTGGTGGAAGACCAATCTCCTTCTCAGGGAGGGCCTATCGTTGGCGATTCAGACCCCCAATCTTCATCTCTTCTCGGATGCATCGGACTCGGGCTGGGGCGCGACCTTGAACGGACGGGAGTGCTCGGGAACATGGAACGAGGAACAAGAAACGCTCCACATCAACTGCAAGGAGCTACTAGCAGTTCATTTAGCCCTATTGAACTTCAAGTCCCTCCTGCTAGGCAAGGTGGTGGAGGTGAACTCCGACAACACCACAGCCTTGGCTTACATCTCCAAGCAAGGAGGGACCCATTCGAGGAGCCTATACGAGATAGCAAGGGACCTCCTCATTTGGTCAAGAGGTCTAAACATCACCCTAGTTACGAGGTTCATTCAGGGCAACATGAACGTCTCAGCAGATCGCCTAAGCAGAAGGGATCAGGTCATCCCCACGGAATGGACCCTCCACAAGAGCGTGTGCAACAGACTTTGGACCTTGTGGGGTCAGCCGACAATAGATCTGTTTGCCACCTCCATGACCAAGAGACTTCCTTTGTACTGTTCCCCAGTTCCAGACCCAGCAGCAGTTCATGTGGATGCTTTTCTGCTGAACTGGTCCCATCTCGACCTTTACGCATTCCCACCGTTCAAGATCATAAACAAAGTCCTTCAGAAGTTCATCTCGCACGAAGGGACACGGCTGACGCTGGTTGCTCCCCTTTGGCCTGCAAGAGAATGGTTCACAGAGGTACTACAATGGCTGGTCGACGTCCCCAGGACTCTCCCTCTAAGAGTGGACCTTCTACGTCAACCTCACGTAGACAGGTTGCACCCAAACCTCCACGCTCTTCGGCTGACTGCCTTCAGACTGTCGAAAGATTCGCTAGAGCTAGAGGCTTTTCGAAGGAGGCAGCCAGTGCGATTGCCAGAGCAAGGAGGGTATCCACTCGTAGAGTCTACCAATCCAAGTGGGAAGTCTTCCGGAGCTGGTGTAGAGCCAATGCAGTTTCCTCTACCAATACCTCTGTGACCCAAATAGCTGACTTCCTATTACATCTTAGGAATGAGAGATCCCTTTCAGCTCCTACGATTAAAGGGTACAGGAGTATGTTGGCTTCAGTTCTCCGCCACAGAGGTTTGGACCTTTCTTCCAACAAGGACCTTCAAGACATCCTTAAGTCTTTTGAGACTACTAAAGAACGTCGTCTACCCACTCCAGGCTGGAATCTAGACGTAGTCTTAAGGTTCCTTATGTCACCTAGGTTCGAACCTCTCCAGTCAGCTTCCTTCAAGGACCTTACCCTCAAGACTCTTTTTCTCGTCTGCCTTGCAACAGCTAAGAGAGTCAGTGAGGTTCATGCCTTCAGCAAGAACATTGGGTTCACATCCGAATCTGCAACATGTTCTTTACAGCTTGGATTCTTAGCTAAGAATGAACTTCTTTCACGTCCTTGGCCTAGATCGTTTGAGATACCTAGCCTCTCCAACATGGTAGGTAACGAGCTAGAAAGAGTTCTTTGCCCTGTCAGAGCTCTGAAATTTTATCTTAATAGGTCAAAACCTATTCAAGGACAATCAGAAGCCTTATGGTGTGCAATCAAGAACCCTTCGAGGCCCATGTCCAAGAATGGGGTTTCGTATTATATAAGGCTTCTGATTAGAGAAGCCCATTCTCACTTAAAGGAGGAAGACCTTGCTTTGCTGAAGGTAAGGACCCACGAAGTGAGAGCCGTAGCTACTTCGATGGCCTTTAATAAAAACCGTTCTCTGCAGAGCATAATGGATGCAACCTATTGGAGGAGCAAGTCAGTGTTTGCATCATTTTATCTTAAAGATGTCCAGTCTCTTTACGAGAACTGCTACACCCTGGGACCATTCGTAGCAGCGAGTGCAGTAGTAGGTGAGGGCTCAGCCACTACATTCCCTTAATCCCATAACCTTTTTTAACCTTTCTCTTGAATGCTTTTATTGTTGTTTTTATGGTTGTTACGGTAGGCTAAGAAGCCTTCCGCATCCTTTTGATTTGGCGGGTGGTCAATTCATTCTTGAGAAGCGCCTGGGTTAGAGGTTGTGTAGAGGTCCTTTAGTAGGGGTTGCAGCCCTATATACTTTAGCACCTTTGAGTTGATTCAGCCTCCTAAGAGGAACGCTGCGCTCAGTAAGGAAGACGAACTTAAAAAAAGGCAGAGTAACGGTTCAAGTCGACTTCCTTACCAGGTACTTATTATTTCATTGTTATTTTGAGATAACTGATTATATGAAATACGGGATACTTAGCTATCCTTTAATCTTGTACACTGGTTTTCACCCACCCCCCTGGGTGTGAATCAGCTACATGATTATCGGGTAAGTTTAATATTGAAAAATGTTATTTTTATTAGTAAAATAAATTTTTGAATATACTTACCCGATAATCATGATTTAATTGACCCTCCCTTCCTCCCCATAGAGAACCAGTGGACCAAGGAAAAATTGAGGAGGTGTCAACAAGAAGTACTGTAGTACCTGGCCACAGGTGGCGCTGGTGAGTACACCCCCTTCTAGTATTGTGATAGCTGGCGTATCCCTCCTGTAGAATTCTGTCGGGCAACGGAGTTGACAGCTACATGATTATCGGGTAAGTATATTCAAAAATTTATTTTACTAATAAAAATAACATATTATAACGAAGTCTTACCTTTGAAAAGGGATACATCAATGTCTTCTCTAATGACCCAAAACAAATATCTTTAATGGACGGGGAAGCATGCCCATTCGGCTTCTCCTACGTGTTTCTCTCATGCCAGTATGGCCAAAACGAAAAAAAAGAAGGATTCAAGACCACTTATCAGATAGAGAGAAAAACATAAGAAGGGAATGGCAATAATGTTACATGCATTCGTTGATGAAATAAATTTTCTTTAAATTATTTTTATAATCAATATTACTAACAGAGATAATTTTAAAGATATTAGAGTCGGATGATGAATCAATTTCACAGAAAAAAAATCAAAATACCAAAAGGATAACATTCTCCCATTACAAGCGCTCCCCTGAGTCCCGGTGATCTCCTGACCGCCCGCGCGATCCATCGCCTGCGCGCAAGCGCTCTCCCACGCGTCAGCGCCAATCGGATCTTGACAGACATAGGTCTCCTGCGATCAGCTCGCCCACGCGCGGTCGTTCGCCTGCGCGTTCTACGCGCCATCGCTCGCCAACGCGCCATCGCTCGCCTACGCGCCAGCGTTCGCCAACGTGCCATCGTTCGCCGACGCGCCATCGTTCGCCGACTCGCCATCGCTCGCCCACGCGTCACAGGTCTCCAGGACACCATCGTTCCCCTGCGCTGTACTTTTATCCTGGCCCTCAGCGATCTCCTGAGCGCCCACGCGTTCCTTCGCCCACGCGTTCCCTCGCCAACGCGCCCACTCGCCCGCGCGCCCTCGCGCCCGCGCGCCCTCGCGCCCTCGCGCCCTCGCGCCCGCGCGCGATCGCTCCCGTGCTCGTTTATCTCCGCGCGATCACGCGTCCGCGCTCCAGCAGCCCCCCGCGCGCAATTCGTTGGAAACGCCCCCGAGCGAGCGCCAGCGCAACCCCCATTCTCGTCGGGTTCCGCAGCTCGCGGCGGCAGCAGGGACGCGTGTTTCCAGGTCGCAGTCAGGATCGCCTCCGCGTAAGAACACGTCTCTCTCGCAGGACAAGAAAGGATCGTCGGAGAGGTCAAGGCAACTTTCTTCCCCTTCTTTTTTGCAGGCAGGTCCAGTTGTGTCCACTCCGAAGGGTCGACTGATCCCCTTCCCTCCAGCGGGAATTACGGACTCTGTGTCCGTATCTCGGCAGTCCTGGTTTGGTCCTCTGATGCGGGCGTTAGTGAAGGCTATGAAGCCGGCACTCGCCGATCTAGGACTCAAGTCAATGACAGCCTTGTCCCCGCTGAAGAGAGGGATAGGAGTGGACTTCATGGTGACTTCTCCCAGAGAGAAGTTGGTTCCTAAGAGGTCCGCCAGGAAGGCTCCTTCCCCTTCGCAGTCGTTTTCTCCTTCTCCTGTAGACGAGGCCTTTCCGTCCTCAGGAGAGTCCAGCGAGGCGGCGGTCTCCCCCTCGGCACCAAAGGGGGGTCTCCTCCTCGTGGAGGGGAATCGTCTCGCGTGGAAGGTAACTTCCAGACCTCTTTGCTGGAGTCTTGTATCCCGCCCAGGAGGGAACCCAAGGACTCCAAGACGATTCCGAAGTCTTCTTCACGAATTCGTCAGGAACCAGCCAGACCCCGGGAGAACGTCCACGTGTCTCCTCAGGAAGAGCTTCCGGGGACAGGAGACTTAGCTGCCAGTCCGCAGGGAGGAGAGCAGCACGAGTCTGAGCATGCCTTCTGGCAGGTCTTGGGCCTGATGAGGCAGCTCAACAGGTTCAAGGACCCGGTGATCGCCCCTCGTGAAGGCAAGGACACGTTCCTGGACCAGGTCTATGGAACTCAGAAGCCCCCAAAGGCCAGCGCGGCTCTGCCCTGGTCCCAAGGGGTGAAGAGTGCCAGAGACAAGGCCAACGCTCAGCTGGCAGACCTCGCCTCCTCCAGTCGTTCCTCTGCCGGGAACAGACTTCTCCCACCTCCTCGTCTCCAGCAGAGGAGGTATTTTGAGATCATGGGGGACTCTAGCGTCGCTCTTCCCCTCCACCATTCGGTGGAAGAGCTTACTAGGGGAGTTCCTCTTGAGAAGCTCTCCGCCCGGCAGGTGATGTTCTCGGCGTCGGAGATCCTGAGCCAGGAGAAGGTCGCGAAGTGTGCCATGCAGGCCACTTCGTGGCTGGATGTCTGGCTGGGTTCTCTGGGCATCCTATTGCGCTCCGAGGATCTGTCTAAGGAGAGCAATAGGAAGGCCCTGGAGACCTTCCTCCTCTCGGGCACTCGCTCCATCGAGTTCCTGGCACATCAGGTTACCAACCTATGGGCCAACTCGGTGCTGAAGCGTCGTGATGCGGTGACCGAGAAGATCCACCCGAAGGTCCCCGCCGTGGATGTCTGCAGGCTCAGACACTCCTCCATCCTTGGGGGAAGTTTGTTTGAGCCCCAAGATATGGAACGAACAGCTGAGAGGTGGAGGAAGTCTAGCCAGGGCTCCCTCCTCCAAAGGGCCCTTGCATCTTGGCCCTACAAGCCTCCTGCTCCGCAACAACATCAGCAGCAGCCTCGCAGGACACCGAAGCAGGCGCCAGCAGCTAAGAAAGTGGTGTCTAAGCCCCAGCCCTTTCCTGCCAAGGACAAGAGGGATGGTAAGTCCTCCAGGGGAGGCAAGACTCCTAGAGGAAGCGGCCGCGGCCGCAAACGCTAGGAGTGGCAGTCCCCCCGCGTGTCCACCTGTGGGGGAATGCCTTCAAAGTTGCGTGCTCAGGTGGCAGCAACATGGGGCCGATTCTTGGACGGTCTCCGTGATCGGCCAAGGTTATCGCGTCCCATTCGCAACATCTCAACCTCCCCTGACAGCGAATCCAGTATCATTGAGCTCCTATGCCATGGGATCGGCAAAGGGGCTAGCCCTTCGGGCAGAAGTTGAGACCATGCTCAAGAAGGATGCTCTCCAGGAGGTCGTCGACGGCTCCCCAGGCTTCTTCAGTCGACTCTCTCTTGTAAAGAAGGCGTCTGGAGGCTGGAGACCTGTCATTGACCTCTCAGCTCTGAACAAGTTTGTCAAGCAAACTCCGTTCAGTATGGAGACAGCGGACACGGTCAGACTTGCTGTGAGACCACAAGACTTCATGTGCACACTGGATCTGAAGGACGGGTACTTCCAGATCCCAATCCATCCGTCTTCCAGGAAGTACTTGAGATTCAGCCTAGACAGCAAGACCTACCAGTTCAAGGTGCTGTGCTTCGGTCTCTCCACAGCACCTCAGGTGTTCACCAGAGTGTTTACCCTAATATCGTCTTGGGCGCACAGGAATGGCATTGTAGTGGTTTGCGGACTGTGGCCAAAGGTAGCACCCGAACTGCCTAGTATCCGAATGCCGACCACAACCCGACGTTCACTACACAACAAACATACAACGGTGGATTACCCAAAAACCTAAGTAACAGTTCAAGAGAACGGAGCACTGGGCACCACCCCTTGATTTATAATGGGCAAGGGGACCCAGCTAGATCCTGACTTAAACCTTTGCTTCTCCAGCTTGCTGATCATAAGTAAAAGTATAAGAACATTAGATGAAAGGAAATATTGTTTTTACTGATAACTAGACAGTATGGGAGATTAAATTTTGATAGATTACTGTACTTATGAGGAAAGGACACCATGGTGTAAGGAACTAGAATGAAATGCTGTATTCATAAAAAACAAGAAAAAAATATTTATTTGAACATACTGTTAGGATTACAATTACATTGACCCATCAATCCAAATAGAAAATTAAATGCAAAATTAGCATCCCGTTACGTCAAACTTCAGCAACAGGGTAACAAGATAAACAAACAGGAAATTTTTTCCCCCAGGTGGGACACTCATAAGTGTTCCTATACAGTACAAGTATAAACCAAGGCACACCTAACCGTGTATCTATTCGGGCAGGTACCAGTGTGCCATTTCAATAGTTCCAGTTAACTATTAATGTTTATGACACCTAACGGTTTTGGATATCTCCGCAAAAAGGCGGTTTTAGGCCCCTTTACGTTCACTTGGTTCTGTGGCAAACATTTAAAAAAACTGTCCATCATTAAGTTCCAGTATGGAATCACCTTTTGTGATCTGGTGACGTGGAGTAGCAATATCTTGTACCTTGTTGATGATCGAACACGAGCAATCGCCAATGGCCTTATAATATATTAGTTGTGGTGTTATTCAGTCAAACACTTGATGGGACTTACAGTTCACTCTCAATGTAATATGTATACAGAGCAGCATCACAGACCACTACACACTGGTAACAGGCCATCAACCACATTCATAATTGTTATGCGACACACTGGATTCCAGGGACGGATGTACTCACTCTTTTCTATATATATACAGTAGTGGGCTAGATAATCTTCCCTTACACTCCCTACTGAGTGTAGGGGCTGCTGTCAATACCTGGAAAGGAACAATAACAAATTAACACATTTTTGGAAAAAGGGGGGCTTGAGGGATACAAAAGAAAAAAAATTAAAATCAAATATGTTTCATACACACAAACCACTAAAGTTTTCTCAGACACAAACCCTTATATATTGCAGCATCCGTCTCCTCCGATATTTGGACGACTGGCTGATCCTGGCAGACTTGGTGTCGACCCTTCTTCAACACCGAGACAGGCTCCTGAGACTTTGCCAAGATCTGGGGATCTTGGTAAATCTCGAGAAGTCCTCTCTGCAGCCGTCCCAACGACTGGTTTATCTAGGCATGCTGTTAGACACCAATCTCCACAAAGCCTTTCCATCAGACGACAGGATAGCAAGGCTGAGGAAGGTGGCGGAACCCTTCCTCAGGCGGGAAGAGCTTCCAGCCCAATCGTGGTTGCGTCTCTTAGGTCACCTAGCCTCCCTGGCTCGTCTGGTTCCAAACGGCCGTCTCAGGATGAGATCCCTGCAATGGCGGCTCAAGTCTTGGTGGAGTCAAGGATCCGATTCCCCGGACTTTCTGGTCCCGATAGGACCCTCGGAACAGGCGGACCTGCGGTGGTGGCTGGTCGACGAGAACCTGCGAAAGGGAGTGGATCTTCTCGTCCTCCCCCCGGAATTGACACTGTTTTCGGACACGTCAAAAGAAGGGTGGGGGGCTCACATTCTGAACCAGAGGACCTCAGGCCTTTGGTCAGAATCAGAAAAGTACCTGCACATCAACCTGCTAGAAATGAAGGCCGTATTCCTGGCTCTTCAACAGTTCCAACGGACCCTGGCGGGTCACTCCGTGGTGGTGATGAGCGACAACACCACGGTAGTGGCTTACAGTACAGTATATCAACAAGCAGGGAGGTACTTTTTCACATCAGCTATCCCATCTTGCAGTAGAGATTCTGAGGTGGACCGAAGTCCACTCGATAACACTATCAGCTCACTTCATTCCTGGCAAGAGGAATGTGCTCGCCGACAGTCTGAGCAGGGCTTCGCAGATAGTGAGTACCGAGTGGTCTTTGGATCCTCAGATAGCCAACAAAGTCCTGACTTTGTGGGGTTCCCCGACGGTGGATCTGTTCACAACAGCTTTGAATTTCAAGCTGCCCCTGTACTGTTCCCCAGTCCCGGACCCCAAGGTTCTCTGGCAAGATGCTTTCCAACAACACTGGGACAACATCGACGTGTATGCCTTCCCACTGTTCTGTCTGATGAGAAGGGTGCTCAACAGGACCAGACTATCGGTCAACCTGTCGATGACTCTGATAGCTCCGCTATGGCATGACGCAGAATGGTTCCCGGACCTTTTGCAGCTCCTGACGGAGCTTCCGAGAGAGCTTCCCCCACGACACCAGCTACTCAGAAAACCACACTCCAACATCCCTCACAAGGCCGTAGCCTCGCTTCGGCTTCACGCCTGGAGACTATCCAGCGTCTCCTCACGGAGAGAGGCTTTTCGCAACAGGTTGCGGAGAGAATGTCTCGGCACCTGCGAGAGTCCTCTGCGGGAGTCTACCAGGCGAAGTGGAGAGTCTTCTGTGGCTGGTGTCGTGGGAGGGGCATCTCTCCGCTCGATGCCACTATTCCAGCAATAGCGGAGTTTCTCGTTTATTTGCGGGAGGAAATGCGCCTTTCGGTCTCAGCGGTGAAAGTCTATCGCTCAGCCTTAATCCTGGCTTTTAGGCTGAAAGGAGTGGACATTTCTTCCTCGCTGGAACTCTCTCTACTCATACGTAGCTATGAGCTTACCTGCCCTCAGTCGGAAGTGAGACCTCCTCCATGGAACATGGTTTGGGTTCTCAGGGCTCCTAAGAGACCTCCCTTCGAACCATTACCCCAGGCCTCTGATCACCACCTGACTTGGAAGACGGCTTTCCTGCTCGCGTTGGCCTCTGCCAAACGAGTTAGTGAACTTCATGGTCTCTCGTACGACATCGCCCATTCAAGGGGATGGGGGGAGGTAACGTTCAGGTTCGTCCCTGAGTTTGTTGCCAAGACTCAGAACCCTGGAGTGCCGGACCCACGGTTCGACTCTTTCAGGGTCACAAGTCTCCGTTCTGTAACAAGCGACCCAGACCATCTGCTATTATGCCCAGTGAGGCGTCTGAGGCGTTACTTGAAGAGGACCGCTGCAGTTCGTCCTCGCGTGCAAGCACTGTTTGTTAGCACAGGCAGGACGAAAAGGAGGGTCACCAAGAACACCATCTCGGCTTGGATTCGAAGGGTCATCCACCACGCCTTGAATCCGGACCCTCCTCCGTCACGACGTCAGGGGCATCACTACGTCCCTGGCCTTCAAGAGAAACTTCTCTGTGACGCAGGTGCTTCAAACTGGGGTCTGGAAGCGTCAAACGACCTTCACAGCCCACTACCTGCAGGACGTGACCCACAGGAGCCTCAATACTTTTTCTATCGGCCCCGTGGTGGCTGCACAACGGCTGGTCTAACCTCAGGCTCCTTGATGGACAAGTAGCAGTAGGTTGAGGGCGTTGTTACCCGGTTTTAGTCTGCGTGAATGAAAGAGTATGTCTGGCCCTTACTTCTTTCTTCATTCTCCCCCCTCTTGGGGAAAGCAGCATCCTGGTCTCCACATAGCTGACCTCAACCTCTGCTGGTAAACCATGCTCCCTTGTGTTCCTAGTACTGTATTAAGTTTAATACTGTCACGTCCCCCATACCCTGACCTGTATTGGGAACGTCCTAGCCTAGATTCCTATCTAAAGGACTCAAGGTCAACTTCCTAGGACGAGTCACGCTCTTTCTTCCACACATAACTTACGTAGGCCACTCGTTCTTTGCGGAGCAAGGAACTTGTGAGGTGCAGGGACTTCTTTTCTCGAGTGCGACTCACTTGGAGTCGGAGTCCCCGGGTAAAGCCAAAGCCAGTAAGGCTGGGGACTTTCCACCCTTCCTAAGGGGTAAGTCACCCAATGTAAATAGCGTGGTTTGTATTTCGGTTACGGAACAAATGACAAATTCGGAGATAATTTGTATTTTTCCTAACCATACAACCCTTAGCTATTTACACATATTTGCCCGCCAGCCCTGTCCCCCAAGTCAAGTCCTACCTCTAAGTGAAGTGAAGCAAATCACCGGTGTGTGGGGGGGGAGGGGTAGCAAGCTACCCCTTCCTCTACCCCCGCTAACTAGCGCGGGGGTAGTTAACCCTCGTTAAAATCTTTTGGCTCGTCAATTTCAGCTACGCCGAAAGTAAACCCAATGTAAATAGCTAAGGTTTGTATGGTTAGGAAAAATACAAATTATCTCCGAATTTGTCATATTACTTTTAAAAGTTGTGATTTTAAAAATATGAAATAAGTTTATGATGGGTACAGTGTTCTAGTTTTTCATCAAAATCTATTCAAGAGAATTTACCTTATTTCAAGTTTTGTGTAGTTGTCAAGATTTTAATTAAGTACAGTATATCTGAACATTGGTCTAGGTCTCAATGATATGTCTCTATTTGTGTGATTGATTGAGTTATACTGATGAACTTTTTCACTGTTTTATAAACCTTGTTTATGTTCATACTTTTTTCTCTTACAGGTGTTGGACTCGATAACAGCCGTATGAAGAGATTTACACCACCAAATTCAAATACCTCCAAGGACGTAAATTCTGCCGAGAAGTAGAATCTGATCCTCCTCTTTTGAAAGAAGACCCATTTGATGGATATTGTTCCTAGTCTCCTAGTTTGCGGTTACTGTACTTCAAACTCGTATGGCTACTTCAGACTCTATTACTATTTTGTTCCTTGTCATATCTTTTGTCAAGGAACCATATGAAAGAGAATTTTATACTTGAGCTTAAGTAATATGGTTCTGTAGTACTTGGTTAGGTCAACAACTGGGTAACCTAATGAAAGAAGAAAATAAATCCTTCCCTTATGTCTGAGTTGAAAGAATACAGTATTATACGGGAAGTCATAGAGGTGTACACTATATTTCATTCTCTGGATGAGAAACATTAGGTATTCTTTAGAATTATATTACTGTATATTGAGGAACAGGTGTCTGTAGCTTTAATCTAAACATTTCAGGTGAAGAGTATACCCTTTTTTATATGTAATACTGTACCGTACAATATACAGTATTCATAGATATTTCAAACTATTTATATAAGGGGATATAGGGAAAAATACTTGTATTATCCGCTGAAGATAGGTGATACAGAAAGAAATGAATGAGTTAGGTATATTGTACTATTCAGATATGTGAACTTGAAGGTTTTCAATCTCATTCCAAGTTTTTTTTAAGGAATTTAGACTTAGATATCCATAATTGTAGGTACAGTATTAACATGACGTTATACTGTTTCATAAAGGTTTTGTTTGTTGGGACCATCAGTTTTTGAGTAGAAGCGTAAAGTCAAACCGGACCGTTTACATGGAAGTATAATACCTTTCAATACTTATAGTCTGAGCCCTGTATTGAACATTTGATACCTGAAAAAACTTTATATTATAATATATCACAGTTGATGTTATAGGTGTCATAAAATACAAGGATTGGAGAAGTCATTATTTTTTAGAAGGAAGACTTTCCATAGAGTTTTAGCAGTACCTGTTTTGGTTTAGTTGCCATCATAGTTGAATTTCTCTGTGATTTAATGTGTTCAGTAAAAAGAAGCACGCTAAAGGGAAGGATTGGTGAAGTCATTCTTTTCCATCATACTGTAGTTGAATTTGTGTGTGTGTTCTGTATTGCTCATAGTAGCTGAGCAGCAAGTACCCCTAGAACAGTACAATATTTCAAATCTAATAGAATTCATCTGTACAGGTCACACGATTTACAAATCTATGGTTAGTTATTGATGAAGAATTAGTCTTGTCAGGTATATTCAACACATAGCACCCATAGTTCCATGTGATTTATACACTTCATATGAAGTAGACATCCTGGCATTCTGTTCCTCAGGTATTTTCAAATTTAATGCGATTTTCAGGGCTTAATAGTTATTTTTATAACATTGTTAATAGGCAGAATAGATATAGGTTTTTCAGAAATTCCCCATTTAAAAATATTCCTTTTTCAATATTAAACTTACCCGATGATCATATAGCTGTCAGCTCTGCTGCCCGACAGAAAAAACCTACGGGCGGAATACGCCAGCGATCGCTATACAGGTGGGGGTGTACATCAACAGCGCCATCTGTCAAGTAGGTACTCAAGTACTCGATGTCAACATAGAACCAATTTTCTCTCTGTCGTGCCACTGGCAAGACCTACTAAATACGCCGTCCCTAACTGGATTTGTTTTCACAACGATTTGGTGAAGTACACTATTCCAGTTTTGAGCTTTCGCTATGCAGGGGTTTTTTCTTCATTTCAAAACTTGAACTCGTTTTGGATAGATTTAATTATGGTGACGAAGAGAGTATGGACTCTCTTTCACTTTTAAATGGCCGACCCTTCCCTTAGACGGAAGTGTGTTTAGGTTTTTGGTAATTTTGCTTAACACGTTATAGTTCTATTTATTTTATATCTCTCCGCCTTTATAGGCCTCTTCGATTAACTTTCCATTTATTATAAACTTATAAAAAATAAATTTTTATGTTTGTTTATATGCGACCTTTCCTAATAGTAGGCGGTCCTAACTTGGAACCGAAGTTAATTAACATTGAGCCCGTTATATCGTATTTAACCTTTAAAGAATTTAATACTTTTTTAATTTTAATGTTTTATGAAAGAATTTCTTTGATAGTCTCGTACTGTTTTCAAAGATGAACTAACGTTTAGTTTTTTAGTCTACGCAGTTGTTGACGTTCAGAACGTTCAACATGCGCTCTATCGTTACGATAGAGAGGGAGTGTATCACGGTTTCACTTTGCAGTAAGAGTAAACCGATTCTAGCGTTTCGTTCATTCTTTCTTAGCTTAAATGGTTTAAATTCTAAATTAAAGGAACTTTTTATTTGGAAAACCTTTCAGTTTTTCCCTTTAGCAAATAACATGTTTTAACGATATATAATTGGGCTCTTCTCTCAGGTGCGAAATCAAGAGAGAAGAGAGAGAGAGATAGAGACGGAGGGAGAGAGAGGAGAATAAATGTTTCGTTCAAGCGGGTAACGTTGTTCTCGTTTTTTACTCTCCTCCCTAGTCGCTGTAGGGGAAGAAGGTAAAACGTTTCTAGGGTTTTATTCTTGTTCCCAGGCTTTGTGCGGTGAGAGATTGTAAACGTAGTTTATTTGATCTAGTGTTTAGTCTCTTTTCCAGCCACTGAATTCTTTATCTTTATTTATGTTTTTCTGTTGCATTGTAAGACTGTTTTCGCAATTACTACCTTTTAATGAAGGATAGGATTGCGGTTTTCAGGTAGAAATCAGTTAAAGTTTCGATTTCAGTGAAATAAGTGCAAAACAGAAAATCAAAAGTGATAAAGTGATATGCGCAAAGTGTTACAGTGTTGCGTCCGAGGGTTCGTCTGTTCGTGCCAGTCGTTCACCTAGTCCGGGACCTCTTACAAGCTCCCAAGCTCAGGGGAGAAGTAATGTCGAACGACTCATGGGTTCCACAGGCCTTGATCAACGAACAGACGTTTTTCCCTCCGTGGTTTCGGGCGTATCTACCCAAGATCGCCCCACCCACACAAAGACGAGAGAGCCCTTTTATTCCTCGTCTGCGGAAGAGGTTTCTCGTAAGAAACCATGGACCACATCTTGCAGCTTTTTAAGTGCAAGTCGGTCCTTTCCGCGCAAGTCCAACGGCCTAGGTGTAGCCACTGGGTCAGTTCGGACTCGCTGCAGTCATCCGACGACTGCACACCTCCCAAGAGAGGCAAGGTGGTACCGCAACAGGCAGTAACTCCGTCTGTTGCCGCACCAGCTGTTTTAGACCCTCAGTCACAACGGACAGTAGCTCCGTCTGTTGCCGTTTTTGTAGACTCTAAGTGGTCTTTACTGCAGTCTATGCAGACTCAGTTAGCTGCGGTTATGCAGGAGTTTCGTGCGGAGAAGGTTGACACTGCTCCCGTTAGCCTACAACCTGCCACGGTTGTGTGCCCAGCTCACGCTGAGGCTGCCTGCTCCCTCACTCCGGCTGCGGAGAGCTCCACCTCCGATGCGCAATCGACCCTGCCAGGCGCATGTTAACGTTAGCCGACGTGCGGCACCCTCCGTTAACATGCGTGAGCTACCGCATCAGCAGTGGGAAGGTGGAGTCAAGCTGCCGTGTTTTGACGCGATGCGTTAGTTTCCGCAACCCACGGCAGTCCCCACCACGCACCACCACTCCGCTTTGGTTGTTGCCTGCTCCCACACTCCGACTGCGGAAAGGTTGACGATGCACCCGTTTGCCTACAACCTGCCACGGTTGTGCGCCCAGCATGGCTGCCTGCTCCCACACTCTTGTTGTGAGAGCTCCTCCACCCATGCGCAGTCGACCCTGCCAGACGCATGCTGACTCCCACAGACACACGGAGCACTCCGTTGCCGTGCGTGAGCTACCACAAGCTGCCGTGTTTTGACACGGTGTGTCAGCCTCCGCAACCCACTGTGGTTACCGCCACTCGCCCGTAGCAGACTAGTCAGTCAGGAGTTGAGGCTTCCCCACACAGCTTTGGTTGTTGCCAGCTCACAGACTGTCAAGCAGTTACATGACGTTGCCTTCTGGTCTGCTACTAATGCACCAGTGCTGTATGTCCTCACGCCCTGTTGTGGTTGACAGTTCACAGACTATCAAGCAGTTACATAACGTTGCCTTCTGGTCTGCTGCTTATGCACCAGTGAGAACCTCACTGAGATAACCTAGCTTTTCTCGGACATGGTTCCTGTAGATGAGAAAGTGCTGTTCTCCCTCTTACTGATATTCCTTTGAGGACTCTGTCATTTGGAGAGGAGCCTTAAGCTGCTTAGCCTCCTATGGACTTTAATTAAAGCATAACAAGGCTTCCAGGGATGGTAAATGGTTCCGCTTCAGTCGCTAACCCCGTCTGTTGCCACACCTGCTCCCATAGACCCTAATGGGCTTTGTTGCAAGACATGCAGTCCAAGCTTGTGTCCTTGATAGAGGATTTTTTACGGAGAAGAACCTTCTGGCCAACAACCTTCCTACCGGTTGGTTGTGCGCCCTGTTGACGCTGAGGTATCCTACTCGCGTCCGCCAGTTGAGGTGGTTCCTCCACCGATGCGACCCAGTGTGGGTTGCCAGTCGCACGTTGACGTTAAGCGACTCTCGGAGGTGGTTGTGGACGTTCAGTGTGTCACTAGGAAGACGTTCAACAACCAGCAGAGGTGACTTGTTGTGACACAGTGCGGCAACCTCAGCAACCCGGTAGGGGGTTGACTGCACAACCCAGACAGTCTAGACAGTTTCGGGTTGACACTGTACTTCCTCACGTCCCCATGGTTGACAGTTCACAGACTGTGCAGCAGTACCATGATATTGTGTCCGGCTCCGTCACGCATCCACCAGTGCGACCGGATTCAGCAAGTCAGACGTTGCCCACTCCGTTGCCGTTTCCTCATCAGTTTCGGATGAGGAACCCTCTTATGAGGACATTGCTGAACAAGACGATCAACCCCCAGCCCTGCTATCCATCCAGAAGATGCTGTAGAAGGAACGCTGCCCTGTCAGGCTGTGGATGAGTCTGGTTAGGACACTGTCATCCGTGGTTCATTTTGTGTCACTTGGAAGACTACACCTCCGTCCTCTTCTGTATCATCTAGCTTTTCACTGGAAAAGGACAAGACGCTAGAAGCGGTCTCGATCCCGGTTTCCCGAAAGATAAAGTCTGGTCTGACTTGGTGAAAGGACTTTATCAACCTTTGAAAGGGTCTTCCCCTGACTGTTCAGACTCCCAACCACGTTCTCTTCTCGGACGCATCGGACGTAGGCTGGGGTGCGACATTAGGCGGTAGGGAATGCTCGGGATTATGGAACTCGAGTCAAAGGACAATGCATTTCAACTGCAAGAAGCTACTGGCAGTACGTCTGACCTGGGAAAGCTTCAGGTCTCTCCTTCAAGGCAAAGTGGTGGAGGTGAACACGGACAACACCCTGCTTTGACGTACATCTCCAAGCAAGGAGGGACCTACTCTCTGACATGGTACGAGTTCGCAAGAGACCTCCTCACCTGTTCAACAGGTCTAGACTTTTCACTAGTAACGAGGTTCATCCAAGGCAACTTGAATGTCATAGCAGATTGTCTCAGTAGGAAGGGACAAATAATTCCAACAGATTGGACCCTCCACAAGGATGTATGCAAGAGACTTTGGGCCACCTGGGGCCAGCCAACCATAGATCTCTTTGCAACCTCGATGACCAAGAGGCTCCCAATACTTTGCTCACCTATCCCGGACCCAGCAGTAGTTCATATAGATGCCTTTCTACTAGATTGGTCACATCTAGATCTATATGCATTCCCTCCGTTCTAGATTGTCAACAAGGTACTGCAGAAGTTCGCCTCTCACGAAGGGGCAAAGTTGACGCTAGTTGCTTCCCTCTGGCCCGCGAGAGAATAACTCACCGAGGTACTTCGATGGCTAGTAGACGTTCCCAGAACACTTCCCCTAAGGGTGGACCTGCTACGTCTGCCACGCGTAAAGAAGGTACTCCAAGGCCTCCACGCTCTTCGTCTGACTGCCTTCAGACTATCGAAAGACTCTCGAGAACTAGAGGTTTTTCGAAGGAGGCAACCAGAGCGATTGCTAGAGCAAGGAGAACATCCACCTTTAGAGTCTACCAATCGAAGTGGGAAATCTTCCGAAACTGGTGCAAGTCAGTATCCGTATCCTCGACCAGTACCTCTGTAACTCAAATAGCTGACTTCCTCTTATATCTGAGGAAAGAACGATCTCTTTCAGCTCCCACTATCAAGGGTTACAGAAGCATGTTGGCATCAGTCTTCCGTCACAGAGGCTTAGATCTTTCCAACAATAAAGATCTACAGGACCTCCTTAAGTCTTTTGAGACCACGAAGGAGCGTCGTTTGGTTACACCTGGTTGGAATTTAGACGTGGTTCTAAGATTCCTTATGTCAGACGGGTTCGAACCGCTTCAATCAGCCTCCCTGAAAGATCTCACCTTTAAGACTCTTTTCCTGATATGCTTAACCACAGCTAAAAGAGTCAGTGAGATTCATGCCTTCAGCAAGAACATCGGATTCTCATCCGAAACGGCTACATGTTCTACAACTTGGTTTTCTAGCCAAACACGAGCTGCCTTCTCGGCCTTGACCAATATCGTTCGATATTCCAAACTTATCGTATGGTTGGAAATGAACTAGAAAGAGTCTTATGTCCTGTAAGAGCTCTTAAGTTCTATTTTAAAAACCTTTACGAGGCCCGTCTGAAGCTTTATGGTGTTCAGTTAAGAATCCATCTTTGCCTATGTCAGAGAATTCTTTATCCTATTTTATCAGACTGTTAATACGAGAAGCTCATTCCCTTCTGAATGAGGAAGTCCAAGCTTGGCTGAAGGTAAGGACACACGAAGTTAGAGCTGTCGCAACTTCCGTGGCCTTTAAACAAAATAGATCTCTGCAAAGTATATTCGACGCAACCTATTGGAAAAGCAAATCAGTGTTCGCGTCTTTTATCTTAAGAATGTCCAGTCTCTTTACGAGAACTGCTACACTCTGGGACCATTCGTAGCAACGAGTGCAGTAGTGGTGGGGGCTCCGCCACTACAATTCCCTAATTCCAGAACCTTTTTAATCTTTCTCTTGAAATATTTTTGGGTTGTCCGGAAGGCTAAGAAGCCTTTCGCATCCTACTTGATTTGGCGGGTGGTCAAAGTCATTTCTTGAGAAGCGCCTAGATTAGAGGTTTTGAGGAGGACCTTTAGTATGGGTTGCAACCCTTCATACTTCAGCTCCTAGGAGTCGCTCAGCATCCTATGAGGATCGCGAGGCTCAGTAAGGAAGACGTACTTAAAAAGGCAGAGTAATTGTTCAAGTCGTCTTCCTTACCAGGTACTTATTTATTTTATGCTTGTTATTTTGAATAACTGCTAAAATGAAATACGGAATACTTAGCTCATATAATGTCAACATGTAATGCTGGTCTCTACCCACCCCCCTGGGTGTGAATCAGCTATATGATCATCGGGTAAGTTTAATATTGAAAAATGTTATTTTCCTTAGTAAAATAAATTTTTGAATATACTTACCCGATGATCATAAATTAAAGGACCCACCCTTCCTCCCCAATAGAGACCCAGTGGACAGAGGAGAAAATTGGTTCTATGTTGACATCGAGTACTTGAGTACCTACTTGACAGATGGCGCTGTTGATGTACACCCCCACCTGTATAGCGATCGCTGGCGTATTCCGCCCGTAGGTTTTTTTCTGTCGGGCAGCAGAGCTGACAGCTATATGATCATCGGGTAAGTATATTCAAAAATTTATTTTACTAAGGAAAATAACATGTTTTGATATCTGGAATTAACTCAGTCTTAGAGGGAAGCATTTTTTTATCTAAAAGATACAGAATTCTGTAGAGTGCTTTTTGGGTTCCATAAAACTAATTTTGTAGCAAATAGATAACTTTTTGGTCTCAGCTTTTTGATAAATGGTTTTTGTATGCATTTTTTCAATTTTTATGAAAAGATAGATATTTGTCCCAGTTTGCTACGATCCTATTAAATGTATTCTGCCTGTTAATGATTATATTAGGGTTTGATAGTGTACATATACTGCAGAAGTGGCAACATCTTGTTCAATTTGAAAGGTCTGTTTATAGTGAAGGTTTTTTAAGAGGATAATGTCTCTTGTAAGGTGTATGATTGTTCATATGAAAAACAAACCCAAGAACTTATTAAATATCCATACCAGATCTACATCAAAAGGTCAAACTATTTTCCTTAAGTGATATTTGACCCTCTTTATGGCGTGTCTTTTAGCCCATCGTTAAGCTCTGCTAAGGTTTTCCTTTTCGCCTTTTGTGTTTAGCTGCTGTTCATAAACTATTATGTCAACATTTCACTTATACTTTTTCAAGTACATAAGTGTCGTTGTGGAACACCAGATTGGATAAATTGCCAGAGTTACTTATGGTGATGAGGTTCTTATCAAAGTATTTTGTATTCTACTCTCACTGTATGATGGCTGTATATAGTTCCATTATATGAACTCATCCACTTCTTTTCTTCTCTTGTTTGTGCCATTAATATCATAGGAATCAATTTCTATATTGTTTCATGTTAGCTCTTTGTAGTAGAAATTTCTCCATCTTTGTTATGGTCACCATTACTCTGCAGAAGCAAAAATAGGAAGTATCATAACAATATATTGAGTACTGTATGCCCAGTCATAAGAGGGAAGACTTCAAGTAATTTCAAGATGTTTGTAAATATCTACTCAGTATTTATGAATTGCAAAGGTCAAAATGTTTTATTTTCAATATTAAACTTACCCGATAATCATGTAGCTGTCAACTCCGTTGCCCGACAGAATTCTATGGAGGGATACGCCAGCTATCACAATACTAGAAGGGGGTGTACTTACCAGCGCCACCTGTGGCCAGGTACTCAATCATTTGTTGTTGACACCTCCTCAATTATTCCTCTGTCGTGCTTCCGGCTAGACGTTCTGGGATACGCTCATGGTCTTCGAGTTTATTCATGGATATTTGGTGAAGTATTCTCTTAGATTAACGGCTGTCGCATACTGGAATCCTTTTTATATTAGCTAGTTAGCTTTTATATAAACTCTGATTAACGGTTAATGAATTTTTGCTTGTTTTTGGATCACCCTTTGACTTACTCTTTGAAACAAGATGTCTGACGTTTCGCAAGCTCCCTCCCATAGACGATGTAGGTCTTGCAATAGGCGTATTCCGAAGGTCTCGGTAGATCCTCACACCGCTTGTTCTGACTGTAGGGACAGGCCCTGTCTATTAGAAAATCGGTGTGAGGAGTGCGCCGGACTTTCGGAATTGGATTTTGTACGTCTTTTAAAATATTCATCCAAGTTAGAGAGAACTAGAGCTAGGAGAAGTTCTTCTCACTCTTCTATGTTTTCCTCACCTCATGATCCCCTACCTTTTCCTACCCCTGTAGTGGCTACCCCCGAACCTACTGTGTGCCCTCCGCCTGATATGTCAACTGTTTTGCGTGCTATTCAGGCTTTAGGAGATAAAGTAGAATCAGTGGTAAGTGACCATAAGTCTCTGATGGCCGAGGTTAAAGAACTGAAGGTCAAGAGTGCAGTGGGTGGAAATAGTGCCAGTGCTGTGACGAGTGCTAGTGTCTGTGCAGTGCCAAGTGCTAGTGGTGCCAGTGTGGTGCGTGAGGATTTTTCTGTGCGAGCCAGTCGTCCTCCCAGTCCGGGACCTCTTGCAAGCTCCCATGCCCAGGGGAGAAGCAATGTCGAAGGGCTTAAGGGTTCGACAGGCCTTGTTAGGCGCACAGAATTATCCTCGGTGGTTGCGGGCGTGTCTTCCTTAGACCGTCACTCCCACCTGCAGACGATTGAGCCCGTCTTCTCGTCCGCTGATCTTCATGCAGGGAAGAAACGTTGGTCTCAGGTCTCGAGACCGCTTAAACGTAGAGTTCAGTCAGCGAGTGCTCAGCCAGGTTGCAGTCATTGGCTCAGCTCCGACTCGCCTCTGTCATCGGTCGACTGTACTCCGCCCAAGAGGAGTAAGGTTCTGCCTATACAGACCCCGACTGTGACTTTACCTCAGTCTGTTATCGTTTCTGCCGACCCCAAGTGGACCCTGCTTCAGTCCATGCAAGTTCAGCTTTCGGACTTGATGCGTGAGTGTCGGGCTGAGAGTGTTGCACCTCCTGCACTCCCTCCACCTGTTCTCGCTGCACCTCTGCTCGCCCAGCCTGCACCTGCTCCGCCTGTGCTCGCCCAGCCTGCACCTGCTCCGCCTGGTCGCAGCACCATCTGCCAGGCGTACGATGTTGAACCACTTTCGGAGTTTGCTGTTCACAGTGTTGTTCAGCCTCAGCCTTCTTTAAGGCAACCCTTGCTTTGGGATCAGGAGAGTTACACTCTTCCTCCTCCTCCCCTTGCTGCTCCACCAGTGGTGCAACTCTCGGTTGGGGTACAACAACCTCTCCCCTCCGTGAGTCTGTCTGCTCAACCAGCGCTGCACCGAGTTCAACCCTCATCTAGGCAAGCTCATCTACACCATGCACTTGCGCCTCAGGAGCCTCAGCTTGCTAGAACTTTACCTTGTTCTGCGCAGCCTCAACCTTCTCATGCTCCACTCATCTCTCAGGAACAGGAACGGACTACTCCGCCTCCGTCCTCCGCTCACCTGGTGCAATCCTTGGGTGCAACTCTTGCTAGGAGTCAACCTCCTTCACCCTTACACCTGCCTTCTGCTCCGACTGTTGTTCAGCCTATGCAGTCTGAACCTCAGGTTTTCCCTCAAGTTGAGGAAACCTCTGTTGTTGTTCCTACCCGTTCTGACTCTGCGGTTCAGCATTCTGGTCCTTTTGCTTCGCTACCTTCTGCTGATGAAGTGTCGGATGATGAGGAGGCACATCTTGATCCCTCATCAGACGTGGAGGAGTCTAAGCTTTCTCCATTGTCTGTTGATTTTAGAAAGGTCTTGGCTCTACTCAGGGAGCTTTACCCTGACCACTTCGTCTCTGCTGTTCCCCGCTCTCCTCCATCTGAGTTTTCGCTAGGCGTGCAACAAGCTAAGTCGAGCTATACTAAGCTTGTCCTAGCTAGATCCTCCAAGAGGGCCTTAAGGACCTTAGGGGAGTGGCTTCAGTCTAAACAACACCTGGGCAAGACTTCCTTCATGTTCCCTCCAACGAAGCTCGCATCGAAAGGTTGCGTTTGGTATGCCACAGGGGAAGCACCAGGCTTGGGAGTTCCTGCCTCTGCCCAGGCTGACTTCTCAAGTCTGGTGGACTCGCCTAGGAGGACTGCGATGAGACGCTCGAAGGTTTGTTGGACCTTCTCAGACCTGGATCATCTTCTGAAAGGGTTGTTCAGAGCTTTCGAAATGTTCAACTTTCTCGACTGGTGCCTGGGAGCCCTCAGCAAGAAAACATCTCCTGCGGACAAAGACTCTGCCATGTTAATTATGTCCTGCATGGATAAGGCTATCAGGGATGGATCGGGTGAGCTAGCGTCGTTATTTGTATCAGGGGTGTTGAAGAAAAGGGAACAACTGTGTACCTTCCTCTCAGCCAGCATTACACCGTGCCAGCGGTCACAGCTCCTTTTTGCTCCACTCTCAAAGTTCCTCTTTCCCGAGGAGCTAGTTAAGGACTTGTCGGCTGCCCTGATACAGAAGGACACGCACGATCTTGTAGCTTCATCGGCTCGTAAGTCTAAGGTTACCACCTCTGTCCCCAAGACTTATCGCTCTCCAGTGGCTGATACCCCGGCCACTAGGTTCATACCGCCCTTTCGTGGTAGAGCCCCCAGCCGAGGAAGCTCCCGTCCAGACTCTCACAGGGGCAAGTCTAAGAAAGGACCCAGGACATCTAAGGGAAAGCACTGACTCTCAGATTCTCCAGACAACAGTAGGAGCCAGGCTCAAGATCTTCTGGCAAGCCTGGGAGAAGAGAGGTGCAGATGCACAGTCTGTCAGTTGGCTGAGGTACGGTTACAGGATTCCATTCTGCCTCAAACCGCCTCTGACCACATCGCCCATCAACCTCTCTCCCAACTACAAAGAAGAGGACAAGAGGCTAGCATTGCAACAGGAGGTGTCGCTACTTGTGCAGAAGAAGGCAGTGGTTATAGTCCGGGACCATCAATCCCCGGGCTTCTACAACCGTCTCTTTCTTGTGGCCAAAAAGACAGGAGGTTGGAGACCGGTGCTGGACGTCAGCTCTCTCAACGAGTATGTCACCAAGCAGACGTTCACAATGGAGACGACCAAGTCGGTCTTAGCAGCGGTCAGACAGGAGGACTGGATGGTCTCGTTGGACTTGAAAGATGCATACTTTCACGTTCCCATTCATCCAGACTCCCAACCTTTCCTGAGATTCGTTTTCGGAAAGGTTGTCTATCAGTTCCAAGCCCTGTGTTTTGGCCTAAGCACAGCTCCTATGGTCTTTACTCATCTGATGAGGAATGTAGCGAAATTCCTGCACTTATCGAACATCAGAGCCTCCCTCTACCTAGACGACTGGCTGTTGAGAGCCTCCACGAGTCGTCGTTGTCTGGAGAACCTCTCTTGGACTTTAGATCTAATCAGAGACCTAGGTCTATTAGTCAATATAGAGAAATCTCAACTCATTCCCTCCCAATCCATTGTGTACCTGGGAATGGAGATTCAGAGTCGGGATTTTCGGACTTTTCCATCGGCCCCCAGGATAAACCAAGCCCTACAGTGCATCATGAGCATGCTGAAGAGGAGCAATTGCTCAGTGAGACAGTGGATGAGTCTCACAGGGACCCTCTCATCTCTGGCCCTGTTTGTCGAGCTAGGGAGACTCCACCTCCGCCCTCTTCAATTCCATCTTGCAGCTCATTGGGACAAGGGCTCGACTCTAGAAGCAGTCTCTATCCCTATCAACCAAGAGATGAAGACCACTCTCCGGTGGTGGAAGCACAATCTTCTTCTCAAGGAGGGTCTATCATTGGCCATCCAGACCCCCCATCTTCATCTCTTCTCGGATGCATCGGACTCGGGCTGGGGTGCGACCTTGGACGGACGGGAATGCTCAGGAGTATGGAACAAGGAACAAGGATTACTCCACATCAACTGCAAGGAACTGTTAGCAGTCCATCTTGCCCTGTTGAACTTCAAGTCCCTCCTGCTAGGCAAAGTGGTGGAGGTGAATTCAGACAACACCACAGCCTTGGCTTACATCTCCAAGCAAGGAGGGACCCATTCGAGGAGCCTTTACGAGATCGCAAGGGACCTCCTCATTTGGTCAAGAGGTCTAAACCTCACACTGGTCACGAGGTTCATCCAGGGCGATATGAATGTTTCAGCGGATCGCCTCAGCAGAAGGAATCAGGTCATTCCCACGGAATGGACCCTCCACAAGAGTGTGTGCAACAGACTTTGGACGTTGTGGGGTCAACCTACCATAGACCTGTTTGCCACCTCCATCACCAAGAGACTTCCGCTTTATTGTTCCCCTGTTCCAGACCCTGCAGCGGTTCATGTAGATGCTTTTCTTCTGAACTGGTCCCATCTCGACCTGTACGCATTCCCTCCGTTCAAGATTATAAACAAAGTTCTGCAGAAATTCGTCTCGCACGAAGGGACACGGCTGACGCTGGTTGCTCCCCTTTGGCCTGCAAGAGAATGGTACACAGAGGTACGTCAATGGCTAGTCGACTTCCCCAGGACTCTACCTCTAAGAGTGGACCTTCTACGTCAACCACACGTAGACAGGTTGCACCCAAACCTCCACGCTCTTCGACTGACTGCCTTCAGACTGTCGAAAGATTCGCTAGAGCTAGAGGCTTTTCGAAGGAGGCAGCCAGTGCGATTGCCAGAGCTAGAAGAATTTCCACTCGTAGAGTCTACCAGTCTAAGTGGGAGGTCTTCCGAAGCTGGTGTAGAGCCAATTCAATATCCTCTACCAATACCTCTGTGATCCAAATAGCTGACTTCCTTCTTCATCTTAGGAATGAGAGATCCCTTTCAACATCTACGATTAAAAGGTATAGGAGCATGTTGGCCTCAGTCCTCCGCCACAGGGGTTTGGACCTGTCTTCCAACAAGGACCTTCAAGACATTCTCAAGTCTTTTGAGACGTCTAAAGAACGTCGTCTTTCCACTCCAGGCTGGAATCTGGACGTAGTCTTAAGGTTCCTTATGACATCTAGGTTCGAACCTCTCCAGTCAGCTTCCTTCAAGGATCTTACCCTCAAGACTGCTTTTCTCGTTTGCCTTGCAACAGCTAAGAGAGTCAGTGAGGTTCATGCCTTCAGCAAGAACATTGGTTTCACAACCGAATCAGCTACATGTTCTTTTCAGCTTGGATTCCTAGCAAAGAACGAGCTTCCTTCACGTCCTTGGCCTAGATCGTTCGAAATACCTAGCCTCTCCAACATGGTAGGTAACGAACTAGAGAGAGTTCTTTGCCCTGTCAGAGCTCTCAAATATTATCTGAAGAGGTCTAAACCTATTCGAGGACAGTCAGAAGCCTTATGGTGTGCCATCAAGAAACCCTCGAGACCCATGTCCAAGAATGGGCTTTCGTACTATATAAGGCTTCTGATCAGAGAAGCTCATTCTCACTTAAAGGAGGAAGACCTTGCATTGCTGAAGGTAAGGACCCACGAAGTAAGAGCTGTAGCTACTTCGTTGGCCTTTAATAAAAACCGTTCTCTGCAGAGCATTATGGATGCAACCTATTGGAGGAGCAAGTCAGTGTTTGCATCATTTTATCTGAAAGATGTCCAGTCTCTTTACGAGAACTGCTACACCCTGGGACCATTCGTAGCAGCGAGTGCAGTAGTAGGTGAGGGCTCAGCCACTACATTCCCATAATCCCATAACCTTTTTAACCTTTCTCTTGAATACTTTTATTGTTGTTTTTATGGTTGTTACGGTAGGCTAAGAAGCCTTCCGCATCCTTGGATTTGGCGGGTGGTCTATTCATTCTTGAGAAGCGCCTGGGTTAAAGGTTTGGTAGAGGTCCTTTAGTAGGGTTGCAACCCCTTGTACTTTGGCACCTTTGGGTTGATTCAGCCTCCAAGAGGAACGCTGCGCTCAGTAAGGAAGACGAACTTTAAATAAAAGGCAGAGTAACGGTTCTATTCGACTTCCTTACCAGGTACTTATTATTTCATTGTTATTTGAGATAACTGTTATATGAAATTTTGGGATACTTAGCTATCCTTTAATCATGTACACTGGTTTTCACCCACCTCCCTGGGTGTGAATCAGCTACATGATTATCGGGTAAGTTTAATATTGAAAAATGTTATTTTTATTAATAAAATAAATTTTTGAATATACTTACCCGATAATCATGATTTAATCGACCCTCCCTTTCCTCCCCAGAGAGAACCAGTGGACCGAGGAATAATTGAGGAGGTGTCAACAACAAATGATTGAGTACCTGGCCACAGGTGGCGCTGGTAAGTACACCCCCTTCTAGTATTGTGATAGCTGGCGTATCCCTCCATAGAATTCTGTCGGGCAACGGAGTTGACAGCTACATGATTATCGGGTAAGTATATTCAAAAATTTATTTTATTAATAAAAATAACATGGTATGCTATAAAAGAAATGTTACATCTAGCCTGTAATGCCAGATGGGACAGGTATTGTTGATTAGATTGTAAAATTATTATCATTGAGCTGCACTCAAGGTGGTAATGCAGTAGCTAAAACACTGCAATCAAAATATCTTCATTATTTTCGGCACAGGTGGTGTTAGAGTAACGTCCAGTCTCTCAGTAACTTGCAATTGTAAATTCTGTTCAAAACATATTTAAACTAACTAATCTGCACAAAATATGTTAGTGTAGTTTTTCTCAAATAGAATAAGGCAATAGTTTGTTATCAGATACAAAAATTTCTTTGCATATAAATCTTGCACACTTTCTTTGTGTATAAATCTTGTTAAGCAAGTTTATATATATTTTATTGCACAACAGAAATTTTATTCAGTAATAGCTTGGAAGTCATTCTGAATTGTATGTTGTGTGACAATTTGTAAGTAGTTATTACATAGCAGTAATAATTGCATTTTTCCTGTTTTTTAATCTGGCCACACAGATTGCCAGTATCAGGACGATTCAGTACTGTACTGCAGTTGTCCAGTACCTTTCTTGAAGAGACTTCAAGTTCTCTACTGATTTAAGAATCTAGTCACTTTTCTTCTAAGAGTTCCCTTGAATGTAGAACTTGGATAGGAGGAACTCTTTCGGCTCGCCAACAAGTTAGAAGTGGCTTGTAACCAGGATTGCGTTGAAGGTCTTTTCAGGGTTAGTTCATAGGGACAGAGGTTTGAACAATGTTGGATAAATTCCTGACAGTTTCTTGTGAATAGAGAATCTATTTAAGACAATATCAGAAATCCTTGAGAGGTCGACATTTTTAAGTTCTATACGTCATCCTGGAATGAAAACACATTTGTGCTTATTTCCCATAAGTAGAAAGGAGAGGATTCTTTATTACAGATTAGTTTCTATTTCTGTATGTTTGCACAGATGTGTAGAATCTAAGAATTTCATTTTTAGATTTTTAAGCTAAACATCTACAGTAATGTTTCCTACAACTGAATTAGTTTTGAACAATACACATGAATGTGAAATAGACTTAATTTTAAACTGTTATTCTTTCAGTCAGCCTGATGAAATAGTGATATACACATTTGATAGTGTCATAGAGTTATCCTCCATAATGAGACCTTAGTCTCATCTCTAGGAAGTTTTAAAGAAGACTTACTAAACTAAAAAAGTACTTCATAGAAGGATCTCATGCTTGAAGTTTTCTATCCTTTTATTGTGGTATTTTATTTCCAGAGAATAGATTATCTTCAAAGGTGATTCATTGAACAAAATTGTGAACAGTTTACTGTTTCTATGTACTGCATTACTCTTAGCAGTATTTGTATTTGGTAATAACTTTAAATGGTTCATTTACAATTGGCCCACCTTATGTGGGACATGGGATCTTGTGCTGGTAGCCCATTAAATTTTGGATTTATTTGAGGAATTGTGTGGCATTGGCAATTTGTGAGTACAGTTTTCCAGAGTTTTTTTACATCGATGTTAGTGTTTTTTCTCTGGTTTTTAATCTGACCTCACAAATTGCCAATGCAACACAATTCCTTAAAATCAGAGTACAGTACTGTAAAATTTTTCAGTACAGTACCTTTCTTGCTAGAGTACAGTTACTCCAGAAGTCTATGCAGGCATTTGACATTTCGTTTATAGGGAGAGAAGCTGGAATATTATTGTTATTACTAGCTAAGCCACAATAGGAAAGCAAGATTCTATAAGCCCAAAGGCTCCAACAAAGAAAATAGCTTAGTAAGGAAAGGAAATAAGGAAACATAGAATAGTGTGCCTGAGTCTACCCTCAAGCAAGAGAAATCTAACTTAAGGCAGTGGAAGACCATGGTACAAAGGTTATGGCATTAACCAATACTAGAGAAAAATGGTTTGATTTTGTATTGTCTGTCTCGTAGAAGAGTGACTTACCATAGCTAAAGAGTCTCTTCCACTCTGTCCGAGTGGAAACTTGCCACTGAACAATTACAGTACAGTAGTTAACCCTTTGAACGAAAAGAATTTTTCCATTATTTTAGTATTGTCAGGTGCAGTATATGAGAAAAGAGGAAAATGTGGGAAGAATAAGCCAGACTATTTGATGTATGTGTAGGCATAGGAAAAATATTCCCAAAATGATAGCACTACACATTCTTGCCGACTGCCCAAAATAGAAAGTACAGGATTATTCCTTTGGGGCGATTTCTATATCCGTATATCACTTTAATTGGTGGCAGATGTATAGTAGAATCCAAGAGAACTTATAGGATGTGTAAGATAAAGATGCTGTCTTCCCCTCTCAATTACAGTATTTGACGTTGAAAAACTGACGTTTTTTATGACGTGAACTAGATCGTTATTTTGTCCAATCAGTTCACCAGTCTGTTTAATAACATATCGTTATATGCAGAGGTATTAGAATTTGTACTTTGAAGCCTGATAACACTTCTATTATGGCTCACACATTTAATGTGGAACTTCAATCAGTTTTAAAGAAGTTATTGGTGAGGGGCTACTAAACTTCTAAAATGGAAACCATTGAAGAGTTTTCCACTGAAAATGTCTTTCGTTTTAGTTTGTTTTTCCCAAAAGAATGAATTAACTTCAGCAAAAATTCTTGTAAGAGAAATGAGAGCCTCTCATGTACTTCAAAATACGTGGCAAGAATGCAAAACCTATGTAGTAGTGGCAGGATCACTATTCTCACCAATTAGGATCCTGACCCTGATCAACTTTGGCTATTGAAAAGGAAATGTTTTCCTGATACTCTTAGCTATACTTCTGTTTTGTCAAGTAGTCTCTTGTGATTTTGTCACAAGTGCAGTAACCAGTTGAGATTCTGAGTCATCAGCATCAGAGCATGACTTTCCTCTAAGATTTTCATTGCTTGAAGTTAGTTTTGACGTTGGTATTAAAACTAGACATTTAATGTATGTGTATATATAAATTACTCCTAAGTCTTTTTTAAAGATTTTTTACATCAGTCATGATCTTACAACATGTATTCAAGCATGTTTGATGTTGAATTGCAAAAGCAACATACTGTATAGGGAGGTGTTGGTCAATACTTATCACATACTGTCTTGGAGGTATAATACTAATGCTTTGTATTATAGTAACGTTTTATTGTTCCTGCAATAATGGGAAGATAAAACTGTAAAACAAATTATAAACAATATATTTGGGGCTTCTTTCTGTTATGCTGTACAAAACCCAATGGTTTTATGCATGTCCTATAAGTTTTTTATTTATGGACTAACTTACTTGATAGATAACTCAAAGATATAAACCATCTTAGAAATACCACACAATAGTATTGTAGTGGTCCCTACTTTGGGTGAGCCTGGGAAGTTTGTTTCTTACGAACCAGTTCCATGTGTCGGTTTAAATCCTGCCACTCAGTATGAAAGTCCCTCATTTATTTCCATCTTGGATTAAAAATGAATGACATACAAAGTAATGCAAAGAAGTATATGGGTTATTAAGTCTATTAGACATATAGAAAGAAATAGGTTTATTTGAAAATGATGTACATTAATCTTGAAGACTGAATGTTGCATGTTACCTTCGCTCAGAGTTCTCCCTCTTTCTATAGTGTGAAATGGTGTTTATTCAACAAGCATAATAATGTAGCGAATTCTTTTATTCTTTTAGATGGCACACTTTCTGTTATAGGCGAGGTTTGGTGTATGTAAATTGCTGTGCTACACAACCTACAATGCACTGCAACTTACTCTTAGTTTCTCTGCTTAACTCAGCGATAAAAGTATCAGTTTAGATAAGGTTTGTATTCATGAAACAGAATATATCAGAATTTTTATATTGTTTAAGAAAGATAATTTGATCCTAGTTTTATGCCTGATTATATAATGTTCCTAAGATAGGAACAGGTTCAATCTCCAAGTTATCCCAAAACTATGTATATGAATGATTATTAACATTTTAAGATTTAGTACAAGAACTTTACTTTTCTTACAATTTTAATGTTCACATGCTCTTGAATTCAATATTGTAGATATTGCTATAACTATGTAAATATAACTAACAAATACTGTATTTTGATAGATTTATGACCTTGGCCACTCCTGCAGTATAGTACAACTTAGTTAATTTAGTTTATATTTTGTTTATGTTAAGAACACTGTATAATTTCGTACCGACTATGATGTAATTACTGTAAGAGAGAACTTTTTTGCATTTCAATAACTTTGTAAAACTTCTTTTGATATAAGTCTGGTATTTCATTGTTTCTAAGAGAGACCTCTTAAGGGTGTTCTTGCTTATGGGATAAGTTTTTTATCTTGAATTTTAAGATTTTATTATGCAGCATTAGGTCAATTATTTGGTGTCTACAAGTATTTTGGTTGCATTTATGCTCGAAGTTCCTGAATGATTGAATATTTACAACAGGTGATTTGTTCCTACGCTGTATATAAAACCTTATGTTCTTTCCAATAGGAGAAGAAATCAATACTAGCTGACATACAGATTTGAAAATTCTTGATGTAGTGTAACCAACTGCCTAGTTGTTAATTTGTGCTAGAGGTGAGAAGTACCCCCCACCCCCTTCCGCTCACTCATATCTTTCCCACTTTGATCTCGGCCGTGGTCGAAGGCACACGTCACCTTCCACGTTAACTGACTTTGGCTAAACATTAAAAAACTTTCCCTTTCGTCTTTTCAGGCGTGGCTGTGTGCGATGGTGTAGCGTGCACAATTGGCCAGGCAGGGCGGCCCACTCCTGTTGCATGTTCATGTCCAGGAGGGCACAGACCCCCACCGTCTTTGTCCTCAGACCACCACCATCTTTTTCATGCATACACGCTAAAAGAACCCTTCTGTGACGCAGCTTCTCCAAGCAAGGGTTTGGAAAAGACAAAGTACAGTACTGTACCTTCTCTGCTCAGTACCTGCTAGATGTGACCCACAGATCCCTAGACATAATATTATTCTTGATAGACTCTGTGGTAGCTGCCTTAGCTCCTTTATAGGACCATCAGCACTCATTTGAAAACAGTAGCTACAGTGATAGTCTAGGGTGAATGTAAAAGGAATGACTGGCCTTTCTTTTCTTCTTCCCCTCTCTTGTGGCATAGCATCCCGAGACTGTCGCCTAGAACTCCTACAACGGTAAGCCCCTCTTTGACTTGGGGCTAGAATATATTGCATATATTCAAGTCACATGGGTCCCCAATCTCCTGGACAAGGGGGAGTTAGGACGTCTCCTACTAGTATGTATAAATGCAAACTCGTTATTATACATAGCCGTGACGGTTACAATTCTATTCTAACACTCGTAGTCACTTCGTTTGGGCCGTGAACCCTCTGGTTTCGGGCCACTGGTTGATGAGGTATGGATGTATATTCCTTGCTTGGATTTTGGAATCCCGGGAAAGTTTTCAGCCAGTTGAAGGGACTTCCACCCACTTTAGTGTGAGTCTCCTTTTGTAAAGAATGTAAAGGTTTATATACATTGTAGGAACAAATCACAAATTTGGAAGTAATTTGTATTTTTCCGAACTATACAAATTCACCATCACCCAACCCCAAAGGAAAGTCTTGACTCTGATCAAAGTGAGAAAGGTATGAGTGATCGGGGGAATGGTGGTTCTCTCCGCTACCACTGGTTAACAGCCAGTAGGTTGCTTACATTTTGTTGAAAGTTTTTACTACCGTACATCAGCTAGTGCTGATTTCTTTCCTTTTTTAAAGAACTATAAGTTTGTAAAGTTGGGAAAAATACAAATTACTTCCAAATTTGTAATATTTAGGTGATTAAAATAAGTTAGAAGTTTAAATTATAGGTAATTTTTGTGAATTACAGTACTGTACAGGCAATGAAGTTAAAAGAACGCAATTAACTTTTTGTTAAAACTAGGTGAGTTGAAGCTTAGATAAAGTGATAGCATTTAGTCAAAAAGTTTAAAATAGCAGTGCAAAAGACATGTTATGTATGTAAGTAGAAGTAGGTATTCAAGATGGCATTGTGGCAATGTTTAATCTTGGATATACCTTATAAGTTTTTTCATTTTTATGGAATATAGGTAAGAGAAGGAGTTATTAATGGTGGTACTTTTGCCTTTTAAATTAAAAAAGAATAATAATTGACTTGTAGAATAACCAGAAAGTGAACTGTAGGCAACATTATATTAGGCTTGTATTTTCCTGTTATTTATGTGCTGGGTTAAGGGCATATTTCTTGTACTATTAAGGGATCCTCATAGTTCCAGACTTATATCTAAAAGAATTTAATTTTGTAACCATGCAACATAAGTGTATTCTGTAACGTTATGACATTATTGTATTCTTGAGTCTAAAGTTGAAGTTCTCTTCCAGATGTAGTGTAGAATGTATATCCGAAAGATTTAATAAAGGCACACGGCCCAAAAACAAAGGGGCTGACTTCATAGAGCTGTGGTGGCAACACTTAGAGTCTCCCCTGCTGCCTTGCCACCAGAAGTCCCATCTGTAGAAGCCATGGACAGTCCCTGGTTCCCTCCTGTGATGGTGTGGTGATGTTGACCTTCTTCTAATGGAGAGTTGTATTGAAATGGTATGAAAACTTTTGTATTTACTGGAAGCAGTTTCTCAGTGGGTCTTCTTCCAGTTGGTTAATTTTGGCTTAAATATGTAAACAGCTTGATACTTAAGCCGAGAAATATTTATAACTTAAACTGCTGATGACATATTTTCTTATTGATAGAGTTACAATATTAGCTTATCTTAAATTCTCAAAGGTGTTTAGAAATATCACAAAATCAAAGAAAATCTTTGGCATTTAAGGCCTTAAGAAAAATCCTGAGTCACGGTTGTAACTTAACGAAGAGTTGTTTTTTTGAAGTTCCATTTAGCTGACACCAGAGCTAAGTTTCCTTTTAGAATTATGACCAACAAGGAAGCAAATGCATTTAGGATTGTTAAATTCTTCAAGTGACCTAAGGAGACCTTTTGCTATAGTTTAAAATTCTATTTGAAAAAAGGTTTCCAGTCAGAATGGGTCCTTCCTGATTCCACTGTAACTGATGTAAAGTAGTACTGAAGTTGGATAATTTTACCATGGAATGGAAAGTTTCCTTTTCATCATATGTTTTTTAGGATATTCAGTTTTATTTGTGTGGTCTGACTCTTAAAGTGATTGCATAATCTTGATGAAAAGTTCAGTTATTTTAAATAGAATCTCCAGAAAATGAAATAATTGGCCATAGGTCTAACACTAGCTTTAAAACTTTAATGCTTTAATAAACAAAATATATTTTGTTGTAAGATGCATAATTTTCCAAAATACAAATGTAATTTAATAATAACTTTTTCCGGTAACTGTCTGTCCCTGTATTTATGATTTAAAGAATTGATTACCAAGAAAAATATTTCCATATCTTGCAATGTATATATATATTAATTTGATGTGAAGAGGAACAATTTAGTGTAAGCGTAACTAGACTTGTGACGTTGGTCTTTATTGCTTTTTGTGATAGTAGTAACTTTTCTGAATTTTATCATTGAATCTTAAGAGACATTGAAAGCCATAGAATGTGAATGCAAAAAAGTCATTAATAGTAGGACCATTTTAGTTTTTGAATGTAGCTTGTCCCACGAAGGATACGGAAGAGTTTCGGAACATTTCTTTTTATATTGTGGATGGTAAAAACTGTTTAGAAAGGAGTACAGTATCACCCTATACATGTCCAAGTCCAGTTGGTGCATTGTTTCTTGAATGCGTGATCGACCGAAGAAAAGTGCAACATGCAGACGGCTGAGTCATTTCGCTTAGATTTGATGCAGTAACTTTTCATTTTCTTAAATATGTATTCTGTAATTGTAAAGTTATTCCCTGCATTCTGTACCAAAAAGTGAAGCAAATACATTTGGTTATGCCAGGTTAGACTCTAGTGAAAAAAAGTGCCATTGACTATGAAAGTGGAACTGGATTGTCCTAATAGACCGCCAGCTGTGGTCATTAATATGTATTGAGGTTTATTGTAAACAGGACATGACTTCAATGTCTCTGATTTGCATTGAGGGAATTTTCTAAACCTAAAGCTTAAGTGTAATTCTTGAATTTCATGAAAGCTTTGGTTTCAACCAATTGTGGTCAAGAAAGAAGATATAGCTTCTTTTTCACTTTAGTCTTCCATCTTTCTTGATTTTAGGTGGTCTGGTTTTATCAGGTGCTGCTTAAGTTTGGCTAAAGTTAATCGTAGTATCGGTTTGGAACCACGTTTTCTTATTTGGAGACTAGATTTGCATGTCTATCCCTTTTAGGTAGATTTTGTTACACCCAGTCTATTCAGATTGGCAGGTGTTTAACACATGTGTATTGGCATACTCTACTGTTACTTGGTTGTGCCAAAGGCTAAGAGAAGAGTGAACAGGTTTCTGGAATCCTGAATTGTTAGGATTTTAGACTGAAAACTGTTCACATTATGTTTATGGAATGAGTTAGATAATCTTACTATTCCATACAGTGTTGTGGTGTCAATTTTTAGAGTCCCTTGACACATTTCAGTTTGTTAAACAGATTTCATAACTGCCAAATGTGTCAAATAAAGGCTATTTTCAGAATCTGCTTCAGATTTTATGAAAATAGGCTGTGCAGAAAATTTTAAAAAACCACTAGCTTTGTACAGCGAGTAATTTTGCCGTAATTTTTATGATTAACTTTTATTGCAAGTAGAAGTTTAGTAGAAATATTGGCAAGCTGATAAAGATTTATAATCGTCTCTACTGTACCAGAAATGTTTGCGTCTTTTGTCATATTTGTTAAAAGAACTGCTGCAATAGCATGATCCTAACTTGCACAGTCAATCCTAGACTGTTCAAAAGACTTTGATTCTTTGATTCAGAAGTTTAAGATTTATACTTTATCTATTAGATAAATTACATTTATGTCATATGGTACATGAACTGTAATATTTATTGGGAGATAGTTTGCAGTATAGATGAATAATGAAGTTTACATTTTAGTAATTATCAGATCCTAAGATAATTTTCTTTTAGAAATGTAAAAAATTTTGTTCAGTTTTATTTTTTAGAACTTTTCCATGAGAAGCTTTTCCCATTAGCAAAAGGTTCCAAAATGCTTCCATTGTTTCAGTTGAAAACAAAGACATTGAAAACTCAGAGGACTAAATGAGGTTGATGAAGTTTTTGTAGAATTTTTGGAGCTACCGTATTGGCTGGAAGTCTCAGACTGTATAATGCTGAGTTTATTCCTCTGTTGAGAAGCAGTTTTGAATTATGTTTCATAAGGCATCATGGTTTAAAGGTTACTCATTAATGGTAGACTAAAGGAACAGCACCAATGCCCTAGAGACAGACCATATATACATATAATCAGTGCCTAAGCTCCTTTCCATCAAGCTAGATCCAGAGAGAGCCAGGCAATGGTTGCTGACAACTCAGCGGGTAGACCTATAAGTTCCCTTAAACCCCCTGTCCCTATCTCACATTGACGGTGAGATTGCAGACACTACAAGGGACTATTAAATGGGTCTCAAACCCCTATCCAACAGATTGTCAGCCAGAGATGTTTCCAATAGGCAGTTAGAGTTACTTTTCAGGAAACTGCAATGTTGAATATGGTTTAGATTTTCATATTGCATCTGAGGTCTGTGATTGAAATTCTTGGTAAGCAGTTTTGGTTTTCACTTTAGAAGTGTCCTTTGATCCAGAAATATTTTCCGTTTATTCTTTTTGGATGAAGGATTTGAAAGTTAATTGTCATTCTTAACCCTTTTCCTGTGTTATTACTCGAGCAGTTAAATTCATTCTTGATTCTTTCCAGTCTGAGGATGTTTCAAGCTTTTATTTTCCGAGTCAGTCAGGAGTATTTTTCCCCTCTTGAAGGATTTAATATGTTAACTTCATTCCTATACAGTATTTGTCCAGGATGTATTTAGCAAGTTTTGACATCTCTTCATATCTAGATATTGTGGTCATGACCCAAAATAGTCTTGATTTGTCTTCATTTATGCAAAGGATTTGTAGATTTCCTTCTGTCTGTTACAATGATTTTTTGTACATTTTGGTACATCTTGGATAGATTTAATTCTATAATATGTAAGGAATACCTGTATGTATGTTCCTTGCATTGTTAAACCTGACTTGAGTGTCTTTCCTGAGGATCTAAAGGCTACCTGGTAGAAGATGAAGCTACCAGTATATGCATCCTGTTTGCCCTTTCTAAGCACATCTTGTGAAGATGCCTGTAATGTGTGTGTCTTCATATTTGAAAGCTCCTCTGTAAACCTTAATTTCAAAAGGTTTGCGTCAAATGCTGTCCGGAGTTTTTTGTTTGGACTTTACTTTAAGCAGTAATATTTGTTTAGGTGCTCCTCTCAACAGCTGCTTTATCTAAATGTTTGTTCTGAGTTCCACTTCTATTTATTGCATACCTTAGTGCTGTGCCACATCTGTTATAGGTAATACACTTTTAGAGACCTTGAAGAGTCTACTGATTTGATCAGTCTATTAATATACAGTAGTCTCTTTTGCTCTTTATCTTGTTTAGTAGGCAGTTTTGCCGTTGAAGGAAGTTAAAACATTATATGTTTTGTTCTATTTCCTGATGTAAGAAAATTACTTTCAGTGCAACTCAAATGTAACCATAACTCAAAGGCATTTGATTACTATATTTTCAACATTTTTTACGAGATAATTTATTTCCAAAAATTTTCCTTTTATTTGATTTAGGATTTCATAAATCAAATTCTTATCAGTTTGACTCCAAGGCATGTGGACTTTTATCTTTGGCTATTGAGTAGGAAACCTGTCACTTCATTATCGCCTATGCAAATTTTTCCTTATGAGTTCATTGTATCTAATTTCCCTCACTCATACAAGGAGAACTTAATTCTATTATGCCTTTACAAAATTAAACTGTAATATGTATATCAATATGTTTATGAACAGCTGTTGATACAATGAGTCTTAATCCAAATTTCTTTTGAGTTCTGTTGCTATGGTCTCAGCTTATTTTTATGCACAAGAAAGCTGCTGATAGTTTGTCGTACTGTTTCGTATCCACTATACTTCATGTTGTTTACTGTGGATAGCATTATGTTTACCCTCCTGTTTTCTAACAGAATTGCTATAGCTATCAACTTTTCTTGTTTGTTGGTGTGGTTAGCCATTTTCAGAATTGAGATTACTGCTAATTGTGCTTTGACCAGTATAGTATTTGATCAAGGAATTTTCATAGACTTTACTGTACTTATTATACGAATGGCTTTTGCCTCCGTTTTGGTTTTTCAGTTCTGTATTTGCTTTGAAAGCAAAAGCAGTTTTGCCATAGTATTAGAGATAGATTTTGCTTTTGTTCAATATCTGGCATTTTTTATGAAAGACAATTTCCATTTGAGCAATTTTTACCTGATCTTTTTTGTCATTTTGGGGGAAGTAGATTAAAATCCTAACTTGTAAAACCCAATGCATATTTCTTTTGAATTCTGTAGCTTTGGTCTTTTCTTAGTTTTGGATTCAAGGAGGCTGTAGATTTTTTGCCTTGCTGTCTCTTATCTACTGTACTTCATGTTCCTGACTATAGATATCATTAGGTTTTCCCTCCTTTTGTCAAAGGAAATCGCTGTAGTGCCATCAACTTTTCATGTGTTTGTTGGTGCTGTTAGCCATCTTCAGAATCAAGATTCTTTGTGTTTTGACCCGTACAGTATTTGACCAAGGAATTTACATTGACATTTCTACTTCACTCTGTATGAATGTCATTTGCTATTGTTTGGGGTTTTGAATTCTACATTTACTTTGTAAGTAAGTGTGTTCTAATAGAACTTTTGATGGATTTTATTATCTTTTAACAGCTGGCATGTTATCAGCTTAGACAATTTCTCCCTGAGCAGTTTGATTTCTACATTCACTTTGTAAGTAAGTGTGTTCTGATAGAACTTTTGATGGATTTTAATATCTTTTAACAGCTGGCATTTTATCAGCTTAGGCAATTTCTCCTTGAGCGGTTTGTACTTGTTAATTTTGTTATTATTGGGCAAAATTAATTGAAATCACCATCTCTGCCATACAATCTAATGACCAGAGTTTATAACATTACGTTCCTGTTCAAGTTTTGCAGTTTAGAAAGATCAAATAAGAATGAGTTTGTCTTGCTAATCATCAAATATATATGAAGCAAATATTTGTCTCCGATTCTGGTTAGGTGTTGAGGAGTGTAAGATGGTGTAGGACACTTTCTCTGTAGCAGTGTTGTATGTTTTGGATCACAACATTATCAAGAGGTCTCTGGAAGAAGTAATGCTTTGCAAACTATGAGGCGTTTAAGCTATTACTAACAACTTGCTGTGAATGTCCCTAGTAATGGGATGGTATTGAATGATTTTGCCTTCTGTATATGACTACAATTTGCTGTCATCTTATTACTGGATTAGAGCTCTGATGGTGTAATCTCCAGTGTGGGTTGACTTTATTACCAGTCACCACTCGGAATTTCTTTCGTGTCGAAAGTACAGCGTACTTTCATTGTTGTTTTGGTGTTGTCTAAATACAGAATAAGTGTCCTTGCATGTTGTCTTTAGCAGGATTTTCAAGACATTTTTGATGGCTCCATTTGGCTTGAGAATGGACTATTCAATCATCCTGATGGTTGACGAATGGTTAACCATTATCATAGCAATGGCTTTTATCTCTCTTTTCATTTAAAAAACTGTAGGTCTCTTGGCTGTAAGGAACAAAGAAAACAAACGTGAGGGTAGAGGGTATTTCAGGAACCTTTGATAGGTGATTGCTAATTGTCTATTGATAAATTCCATGCATTGCTTTTACTTCTTTGAGGGGAAAACTCTTATTTCTTGGGAGTAAAGTATATCTCTGCTATGTGGAGCTGTTCTCATGGATACAGAATTTCATCTAGAGCATTAGTTTCCAGTTGTTTGACTGTAAAGCATTTCAGTGTAATCTCTCGGGGTAAGAAAATTGTTTGCACAAGTTCTAGAAGCTTTTAAGTCTTCAAGTTGATTGCCACTGGTCTCAAGCTTAGCGACAAGTGGTAAGCTCAATGTATTGTTTGTCATTGATTTGTTTGAGGCTTTCCTCATAGCTTGGATCTGTTTGTTTTGTTCCTTTATGATCTCATAGTAATTCCAACATATTTGAACTTTTACATTTTGTGAGGAATCACACAAGTACGATATTCTTGTAGGAATGTGAGTTTTATTATTGTTGCATAGGTTTTGTTGACATGGAATTTGATTGGATTATCCAGGTACATTTAACCTCAATTGGCAGCCTCTTGAGGGGAATTGAGAATAGCTATGTTCTCTCTTAGTTTTCTGAAAAGGAAGTTACTGTGAACACTTCCTTTTGTTGCACAGGTTGAATAGGAATCCATTCCTGGTTACTTTGGCATAATTATTTCATATTGATTAGTCTGTGTTTTTAAAATATTGCTGAACCAGGTTTTTTGGTGTTTTCTTTTTGATGGCAATATTCTGTCCATAAGTTTATCGCAGTATGAGGGGTCTTAAGAAATGCTTCATTCAGTTTTGCATCAGATTCTTTTTTTGGATCTGTTGGTGCATTAGAAGTCAGTTGAGACAGAATTTAGTTTGGTGAAATACAGTATGTTAGAATGAAAATGGCGATCATTACTATATCATAAATTAAGGACAACCCGGCAATGAAAACAGCCATTTGCTCAAAAGACTGCAATATGAAAGCCCGCATTTCAACCGTATTTTTATCTTTTGGTACAAAAATATTCAGGAAATAACTTTACCATATACAGACATATTAGTTTAATGTAAAGTTCAGGTAGTCGCCTTCCAAGGGTGGTACTGACAGGTGCATTTTGGTATTTAAGATTACCTTGGTACCAATACCACATCTTTCAGTGCCCCCTTGAAGGGTGCGCTCCCTGTGCTAACTCGTCAGTGTAGGGGAATGCGACGTCAGTCCAACCTGGCACATAACCGGCTGGGGTGAAGCCGGGGTGTTGGGGCAGTACTCTACATTTGATGTCATCCCCTTTTCCGAAATCTTTTGCGCATTTGAGACTCAGTGTATGAATTTACCTTGGGCATGTATTTGGTCTTACTGCTTTCTAGGGAGCTTCTATCATCCAGGTATAATGGACTGTACTTGAAATGAGGACTCCTGTCCTCAGTGGTGACTTGGGACACTAAAGTAAACTATTAATGTCTGAATATTAATGATAAGTCATTTACATTCAGGGTTAAATAAGGGTAATTTTCATACTTTTATTACTCCTTGTTTCTGACTTTTGCATTTAATAAGGGATGGCATTGATAAGTTTCTACTTTAATGCCAGTTGTAACCAAGTTAACGTAAGACATTAGTTTACGTTTTCAGTTAGTTTTTTTGCTTAAGTAAAGTGGCTTTATGATGTTCTTAACTTATGCAATGATATATTCTTCAGGTTAATACTGAATTAATCATTTTAATCAATACTGCTTAACCAATTTCATAAGTTTAGTTGAGATAAAACTGTTCCTATTCAGGTCAAATTAAAGATATATCTGCTAGAAAATATAGAAATATTTTTCTTATAATCAAAATAATCTTGAATCCAGGGAAGCATTTGCTTGAAATTAAAAGTTTTATTAAGATGCATTCCTACTTTGACAATTATGCCTTTGTATAGTTGAACGTATTTTGCTTATTGAAGGGTTTTTGCTTTCGAGAAAGTGTGGCAGTTACGGCTAGTTCTTCCACGCTCTGTACATTCTATTTTCCTAAACTGGACTTAGGTTCCAGGCTATGCACGGTATCATTAGGTTAGGATACACAACAAAACTGAATTGCCATTTTAAAATGTCTCATGAAAAGGATGTATACTAAAAGTCCATGGTAACATTACCCAAGTACTTATTAGGTATTACCATTCATATCAGTTACAATGTTAAGCAGGATTCAATCTGATTGGTAACATTCTTCAAATGGTTGATGAAACTGTAGTTAAATATCCTTTGGTCAATGAAAGAATTTAAAAATCTTAATTGCATTTGTTGCTTTAAAGTCATGATTTTACAAAGAAAACTTGCTCCTAGTGAAATGGAACTTTAAAAAAACAGACTATTGGTTTAGTTACAACTCAGGAATTTTCTTAATTTTGGTGTCAAAAGATATTTTCGGTTCTGTGGTATTAAAATATTTTAACACCTTTGGAATTATAGCTAAATATTTACTCTCATCATTAAGTTTCCAAATGTCAGCAGCATTGTTTAAAGGTATATTTCTAGACTTTTATTATCAGGCTTTTTCAAGATACATATTTTGGCCAGTGTTAACCAACTGGGAGGTGTTCCAGTGACAGGTTGCTTACAGTAAGCAAACGGTTGTCACTTACCATTTCAACTCAATGTTCCAAGAGGGGCAATGGCACCACTCTCTTCTTCACAGGAGAGATTATGGGACTGTTCAACTTCTACATGGGCTTCTGGTGAGCGGGGTAGTAGGCAGAGTTCTCTAGAGCCACCAAAATGCAGTTCTATGAGGTCAGCCCCTAATTTGGGGGGGACACTAATGTATTTGAAATAAAAAAAAATTAAAAAGATTTTACCTTGTCTTTTCTTTGAAATATTTTTTACCTTTGTAATTTTATGTTAAATAAAAGTTAGTTGTTAAGTTCTGTTTTTTATTTTCTTCTAAACTTTATACATAATTTATACAGGATTTTCTTGCATCGTACATTGCCGTAAAATAATTTCATACATATTTCATTTACTGTATATTGTTCATTAAGCACAATACCAGAACAATGTTATGAAATTCAATAGCTTGGTATTTTTAAAAAATTACAAATTTATAAAAGTTGTAATTTAATTATAATTGAGTCCTATGAATAAGTTTTCAAATAAATACCACAAGTTTGAATTCCAAGACTTTTAAATCTCTCCAGTCCACAACATGCCACTTATTCACAGTTTGAATACAGTATTTATATTCCTTACACTTGACAATTTTAGAAATCAAAACTTAAGTCACTAATCAACAATATTCTAAACCTATTCAAGCTTTACAAAATGTTTCAAAAACTAGACTATCAAAAAACATTTTAGTGAAAGATTACAATAAACTGAGTAACAAAAAAGTTTAAACATTTTTACAGAATTTTTATCAATAAAAATGTGTTTTTGCTCAAAATAAAAACTACAGTATAATTCTTATACATAATCCTGTAATGATTCATGATTTTCAATTACTTTTAAACTGCTCATTCAAAATTGCACCGAATTGTAAAGTAAAACTCACACTTTCATTTCACCTTTTAAATTCCTGTATGATCTGTACTAATGATAAATTAGCCTCAAATGTTATTTAAATAAAATTTGTTTCTATATTCACCCGATGTTCAAATTACTTCTCCATGGAAACTCAGTTTCATTGACAATTATCAGTCAAGGAGTTGCAACCATGCCATATCCTCATGACATTAGTCAGTGGGGAGGAGGTTGGAAATATGTATGACTATCTGGCCACGAGATTTTATTTATTACAGACTTCTAAAGAAGGAAACCAAGGTCTTTTATAGCTTTAAAATATAATTAACATTTACCTAATCACATATCTATATACCTCAACACTGTTTAACCAAGGCCAGAATTCTTAAGAAAAAAAATTAATTGAGACCCAAAAGGGGATTTTGACGAAGGAAAAATCTATTTCTGGGAAGAGGCCTGTGACGCCCGGTGAAAAGGGTCCTTCTTTACACTTTTCTAATATAAATCTTCCAAATATACTAGAGAAAGATAAAAGCATGGAATGCAGGGGTTACAACCCTCACGCGATCGCCTTGTAGGTGTCGTGTATTTAACAAGGGCATGTGAAAACCACTATTCACAGGCTGTCTTCCATTTAGATAATCCCTTCATCAATGGGGAGGGCCGTGACAGGCCCTAGAGAACACAGTTGGACTACCCCACCGACACCTACCACGCGCGCTCTCTAGGACATCCTTCTGTTTTGGGACCTAAAATATCATATTACTAGCTAAGCTGCAATCCTAGTTGGAAATGCAGGCTGCTATAATCCAAAGGGCTCTAACAGGGAAAGTAGCCCAGTGCGGAAGGGAAACAAGGAAATAAACTATATGAAAAGTAATGAATAAAGAATATAGAATATCTCAATATCAGTAAAAATATTAAAACAGATGTCATATATAACCCTTGATACACTTTATAGGCCTGTTCAACACAGCCTTATGATGAAGGCACGACTGGTAGAATTAACTAACTGCATACCTTGTATTGTGTACAGGATGGTCCAGTCTTGAAAGAAATGAACACTAAAGATGGTCAAAATTAAGAAAGTCTTATGCAACATGCATAAAGAACAATGGTAACTGAACAACGATGCCAGAGAATAATATCTAGATCAGGAATAAGAAATTTGATCTACTGCAAGTTTATGTCCAACAAATCAAGATTTGAGATTCAGCAACTGAAGACCTGACAACAGGAGAACAGTACTCAAAATAACAAGACAATTTTTCTAAGTAATTGAAGTAGAAACAAACTGAATGTGTTTCCCAAAAGTGAATTTGCAACCAAGAATCGCACCTACAATTTTAAAACAGAGTTAAAGAAACAATAATGCTGAGAAAAGACCACCTACTTCTAACTATTTGAGTTTGAGAACAAGGCTCACAAACATGATCAAAGGCAGGACTAAAACTAAGGCAAATCATAAAATTCCTAACCAAAAAGGATTCCTGTACAGCATTGGAGATTGTAAGGAGGGTATCACATACTCCTAGGCCTTTACGAAAGCCAAATTGCAAACTAGGGAACAGAAGATTACTTTCAGCAAACCTATTTAGACATTTTTCTAAAGTACTTTCAAAGTGGAAAAAGAACCTTCTCTTGCAGAAAATGAGTTATAAAGATCGCTAAGAAATCAACGGTCTTCATAAAAAAAGGCAAAATACCATTTGGGTCTACATCTCCATAAGCATCAAAGTTCATCAAGAACATTTTAATTTCAAGGAACTGAAAACCTAAATTATTTTACTTATCCTAAGGAAAACCTTAATGACTCATTACTGTACTCTTAATGTCAAATACATCAGCCAAAAGAATTGTCTTTTCCTTTAGACTGAGTGACCAGACCTGAGAACTGCTTCACTTATGCTCTGCTCACAGCTGATTCAGAGGCAAAGCTCAAAGCATTTAAGTCATGGCAATCAGTAGGAGAAACAGAATTTAGCCACCCCCTATGGTTAGCTCTGAAATATAAGACCCAAGCCCCTCTGATGGTCCAGCACTTTTCTGCAATAGAGGGGCTTGAGTGTCTCAATGATGGGCTGGGCAATGGCGGTGGGGTAGTTTATCCACCCTGGCAGGCTCAACCATACCGCTAAGGCCAGTTCTGAGAGACCAGACCAAGACTGTACCCCTATAGGCCTTCTCCTTTATTTAAGATAGGCAAAGGCTAGAAGGAAAACTCCAAAATCAAACCAAACAAGACCCCAACGGCGGAGCTTCCCAGTGACGGCGGAAGAGGGCAATGCTTGTCGGGCAGGCAACAAGGCGGGCCTTGACATAACAAGAACCCGGCAGCCCGATGCAACCAACATCGGAGAAGCCGCCTGTCTCATATGTCTTGAGCCGCGGTGAAAACGATGTGGGCCAAGTGTGCGCGCGTGGCCGTTGCAAAGCCACGACCACCCAAAACAATATACCCAGCTACTGGCATTCTGTCGTTTCCTCCACCCTTCTTCTGATAGGAGGCTGATGGCTAACGACAGAACCCAATACTCGAACACGAGTGGGCGCCAACGACGATAAGACCCAAGACCGACAATCATGGTAAGCAAATCAGGATTCTTCAAGGTAAGGCATAGCAAAAAAACCATTTAGTATGAAGTCTATCTGTTGCCAAAAACCCTTTCTAGAGAAATTTCTGCAAAAATTAATTACCGCTACCTTACAATATCGGTAACCCTAACCTCCAAGGCTTTCATTAAATCTTCATCAAATTCTTTGAGAGTTTCAATGCACAAACTCTTAAGAAATGACATTACATTTTAGGACAAGACAAACTGGAATTCTAATACCAGAAAAACAAATACAGTACTGGAATGTTCAGTTTTGCCCAAATAATACCGAGCAGTTCTTAACGGATAAATTTATTTTCTCATATACAGTAAAGCTAACATTTTCCAAGAAAGAATTTGAAAAAATTGTGGCAATCCTAGTCCCTAAATCCAATTTAGCTCTGAAATTAAACACAGAAGTTATCACCATCTTATGTTCCTCAAATCTTATCTAAAACCATTACTTGAGCAATTAGATCAAGCCAACACCAACAAAGTGTTATGCATGTGATATCTTTAATCAAAAGATTTTCCAAAGGTTCAAAACATGAACCTTTTGCATACTGTAAAACAATCAACCTTCAAAAATATAGACCTGACTACCCGAGGTCTTTCAATACTAAAAAACCTAAATGCATACACTATAATATATGAAAAGGATAGATCTAATCTCAGATGCTCAAGAGCAGCAGAAAAAAAAAAAAAATACCCGTAAACAAATTTTTGAAATGTTTGATAGACAATCTGGAGGACCACAAAAACATTATGTTTCTGAGAATATGGTAGTCAAGTCTCCATGAAGTTAGATGTAGCACAGATGGATTAAATTGCCTTCGAAATTGGTTGTCTGAGAAGAATGGTTTTGTACCGCAACTTTCTTGCACCCTACAATAAGAGAGGCAACAACCATATGAAACATTTTGTTTGTGGCCAGAACAGGACTACTTGACATCCTCCTTTTTCTATAAATTCAGAACTTTTTTACCACCTGTCGAATCACTGAGATTGTTGCAAATGTGTGCTGATCTCGAATTCCACCAGACTGTAACAGGCCAGCTAACTTCAACAAAGGGATCTTAACTGGTGAACACCATGCCTCTTCCTTCACTGATGTTGCAAAAGTGTATAGTCTGTCAGCCGCAAACATTTCCCAACTTTCTGACATGCAGCATGGACGGTACAGACCATGGGTAAGAATCTGACCTTTTCAGCTGAACTGATCAGCTAAGATGTTCAATTTTCCCTTGTTCCCCTTTGGTTCCAGGTGTAGCAAAGTGCATTCCTATTGTCTGAAAATATAGCCACGGTCTTCCCTTCCACCAGTGACATGTAGTCTTGAAGAGCCTCAAATATTGCTAACTCTCCACTCGAGTCCTGTGACGTCTAGTTCCCATAAGGATTTAAAGGATCTAGAATTGTTCTCCCTCCTTCACGTGAAACATCTACAAACAGGGAAAGGTTTGGAATTTTCATTTCCAAAGAAACTCCCTGGAATAATCACCTGCGATCATCACATCCACTAAGCAGTTGCAGTTGGTTATCAGTGAAATTGTGACCGTCTAGATCGACTATTCCGTTCCAAAATATAGCAAGGTGAAATAGGAAAATCTTCATCAGAACAAATTTTTCTAGGGAAAGTCATGGTCCCTAGAAGTCTCGGCCACATCTGAATTGACAAACTTCAACTGAACCTTTTGAAATATTACAAAGAAAGAAAAGACCAAATACTTTTCCACGACGAAAAAACTGGAAAAGGACCCGACTATCATTGCCAAATATAGAATCTTCCAACTCGAAAACAAGAGATTTTTTCCAAACTGACCAGGATTCCCAACCGGTCTAGTAAACTGAGAGTCCACACTTGCTAAATCAGAATCTTTTCCAATAAACTTATCAAAAAATAGCCAACTGTACTGGTATATAAGAACTCTAACCCAAGATTACTCAACCATTTTAAAATAAGGGCCATCATCCCGGTGAAAATTTGAAAGGCAGTACCCAAGCCAAATTGTGGCATTCAAACTGATATACCTTTAACTTGTCGATGAAATGGAAGTATTTCCATAAATTGAGAGAGCTTGTTAGGTGAAAATATGTATCTGGGTGGTCTACTGAAAACCCCGAATCTTTTTTCATTTTTGTCCCCAGAAATTTTTATGGTTTTTCAATAGAAAACTTTGTGAAAACTATAAACTTGTTAATGGTCGAGATATCTAGAATATGGTTTCTAACCCCCAAAAGTTTATGGGAACTAGAAATAACCTATTGCAAATTCCCAAGTAAATTGCACAATTTAGTTTTAAAATCTGTACCTCTCCTGCATTGTTAGAAATGCTGTGATGGGACTGGTTCCTTAGACAAGGGAGGATTGGAGGGATATGGTAACCTTCTTTGACTACAGTACAGCTTGCATCCACGGATCTGGATGAAGGCTTTACCAAACGTGATAAATTCTTACACCTACTGGGATTTGTAAGGAAGGACCAACATTCTGTGTAAGAGTACTTCCACCGTATGTCATGCATATTGTAGAAAACGACTAAAATGACAGCAGCTGCCTTGCAGCCTTACATTTTAACAAAAGGCTATGCCCACTGCCAATAACTGTGAAAGCTGCGGTGTTCGTAAAGACGTACTGCTAATTATAAACAACGCCTGATGTGTTAACCGACCCCTTAATGAAGCGTTAATGGTGAGATAAAAGACAACCACTCTACCTATCTCTGATAAGACCTGGAGTCTGGTTGTCAACTCTTTTGGAAAGCCAACAGGAGTGGAATCCTGATGACATACGACGGATACAAAGGATCTTGAATATGTAACATGCTGTACACAATCAGGACCCTTACTAAATGAAACGCTAGAACTTTCATAACTGACTTTAGAAGTCAAGTTGGGGTTTGAAAAAGGACAGGCTTGTTCAGAATGACTGCTTTCGACTGAAGAGTTACTGGCCTTCTGAGATTTCACAGAAGCAAAAACCAATTATGAGCAGTGAAGATAATCAGTATCATGAATTTACTTAAGTGTTGGTGTCTCATTATCATCACCTACCCCACCAAATCAACTACCCAACTCTTTTCTGGCTTTCTTCCTAAACTAAAAACAAGTTTCATTTTACCCTTGGAATTCCAAATTTAGTCGTAAACTATAAATTCATACTTTTCCACAAGAAAAACAGTAAGGCCTTTGCACTCGTCAAACCAGTTACAGTATACACTGACATGAGTGAAAGAGAATGTGAATCACTTTCGCCCAGAAACAATTCCATTGAAAAATCTAGGGGACCAATTATTAAACAAAGAGAAAGATATCTGTACACACTAAAAAACTTAATCTGAAAAATCTGGAGCTAGGGGTTGTCAAACCGAAGAATACATCTATGAACACATTATAATCCTAAAACAGAATACAGTAATCTAGAGCTATGGGTTGTCCAGCCGAAGGGGGCTGAAAGACAAGGATTGCGTGGCTAGCACTACACACACTTATTGCCACGAACCGCTACATTGGCTCGTTACTCTAATAGAGGCGTAAGTCTATTGCAAAGAAAGAGTATGGGATTTCCTTTTTAAGTTTTAAAGGGTAAATGTAGATAAACCACTTCCAGAGAGAAGTAATTTGAACATCAGGAGATGTTCATAGAAAGTAATCATTAGTTTTGACAAATTTTAAAATTGCAACTTCAAGAAAACCTATTTGGCTTAAAAACAAAACGGTACCTAAAGTTTAGTTTTTGCATATAATTATATAGTTGTAAGTAAAATAAATGGCATCCAACACAGCAAAAAATATGACAAACAGTACATTAGTTCTAGTAATTCTGTTAAATTTAGACTAAAATTTTAAATTCTGAACAATCCTTGTACAGATTAATAACCCCCATTTACATAATTACAATTTTGATTAAAGTTATTAATTGCTGCTAGAACTGACAGAAGATATCTGTATTTCTTTTCATGACATAGTTTGAAATCACACAATGTAAAGTATAGTATAACCAAGAGAGCAGTTAAGTCGCTTTCACGTACACCACTCCTTAAATATCAAATATGTATAACATTGATTGAGCCATTTATTAACCCTTTTACCCCCAAGCTATTTGGAACTTTCCAACCCTTAACCACCAGGCTTTTTTTTTTTCAAGCACATTTTGTAATATATATTTTCTAAATTGCTCTAACAGCCTTAATTTTTGTCAGAGAGGTCAGGTTGGTCTCATTATTTTGGAACATGCCTGAAGTTTCTCATAGAGTTATCAAAAATATGCAAAAAAATGTAAATAGCAATTTTTTGCAAGGACGTACCGGTACGTCCACGGGGGTAAAGGGATGAGTTTTGTGAGACGTACCAGTACGTCCATTGGGGGTAAAAGGGTTAACACACTTATATGAATAGAGCAAGTGAAAATTTGAACTAATAATGTTAAATCTTCAGAGATACTGGTTCATCCTCTATTTATAGACGCTGGATCGTTCAAGTTGCTTGATGGTTACGCCTTGCCAGATACTGAAGGATCATCTGCAATAAAAGAAAAAAAAATCAAAATGGTAACTACTGTATCTTTATTTCCCCTACTATATGAGTTTGGTTTAGGTTTTTCATATTAAATAGTAACCTGCATTCATTAGCAGTCTGATAAAGTGGAGAGCACAATTCAAATAAGTAAATAGACCACAAAGTTTAGCTCCCCTCTCTTCCCTAAAAAACCATCAACATACAGTATTACCATCGAATTCAAGTTATACCAACGTGTACAATTATATCATCCGATAACTCGAACAGATTGAAGAGTAACAAACACTGAATGACCAACCAGCCCATTTCATAAAAAATAGCTTTTACCCAAAGTTTTGAAACTATCATTGTTTGCATACATAAGTACAAAAATATCAAAGGGTAATTTATCCAAATGATTACAATACGATAGGACAGAGAAAAATAAAAGTTTTTCTTATCATTCAACCCTATAAGGTTATCTTTTATGTAATGGAAACAGTGAGCCCTTTAAAAAATAATGATATTCTATAAGATACTGTATGTATCTTATAAATAAAATATAACGCAGTATTCCTTGAATCACAAATGCATATACCTTAATAAATTAAAAATGTAAATATCTTATCTAATAAACTGTAACACTTTTATACATAATCTCAAATATATTTCAATAATCAACTTCTTTTGATAAGACTCAAAAATGAATCATAAGAGATTGTCAATTTCCCTCGACAGATCCTTGCAAAAATTCTCTCCATTGCAAATAGGGTACAGCTAAGGATAAGAGGGACATCAAAAATCCACCCATTGTAAAATAGGGTAGAGCTAAAGATGAAGAGGGACAATGTAAACACACCCATGGCTAAATGGGGTACAGCTAAGGATAAAGAGGGACAACAAAAATACACATCGTTACAAAATGGGGTACAGCTAAGGATAAAAGGAACAGCAAAATAAAACGTCTCTACCGTACCTGGATTTTAGCTCTGTACTGAATGCCCATGAGGAATGGCCGAACAACCATGTGGGTGGTGGCATATGAGCTGCAATATCAACGGGAGCTTTGGCTTTGGTTTCCACCTGAAAGATATTCGAGAAAATCAGATTTGCAGATATACGTATAAGGTGAGGAATTGGAAAACTAATCTTATATAGCAGCTGTAAACCAGAAGGGCCCACTATGATTTTGGAAAAAAAAAAAAAAGGATCAAACAAAATGAAGTTTGCATCTTTCAAAGCTTCTTCCATACATCCCCAAAGTTGTTCTTAAAACAGAGTAAAATTATGTATGTCACATTTCAAGTGAATCTGTTCACATTAAATTTGTAATGAGCTTATATTACGCATGAGAATTCATGGCAAACCCCTCTTTCTCTTACTCAAAACTCAAAAGACGTATAACTTCACTCTTCAACCAAATTATCTAATCTATTCTAATAGGCTGTTTATCATTATTGATGCCTCACTCAAATTAACAGGGGAATGCTGCCAAGAAAAAATTACCATATTAAACCAAAGTAATTTCCTTTTAATGCAGATTGATAATCAATAATCGAATCTCACATAAGTGCAGAGAACGTATTTCTAAAAAAATGTCAAAAATTAAAAATAAAACTAAAAAATTTTTTTTGGTTTGAATGGCTTGATGATATTGCATTTGATGCATTTTGAGTTTTTGAAAAGTCACAGTAAATTTAGTGAACAATCGCATAGAAAATTATCAAAAATATACAATAAATAATTTTGTGTTGTATGGAGGAGTTTGTATGTGTACTGTATATTGCCTACCTTGTGAAAACAAGAAAGACGTAGAACCATGTGTACAAAATTATCATAAATTTACTGTACTTATATCGTATGATACATATCAAGACTTACTTTCTATGGCATTCTTTTAGTAAGACTTCTCATTCTTGCCTGAAATAAGTTCCTTATATAAACAATCCTAAATAATGTACATTTAGAACGTCTCACAAGAGACATCTTTTCTATTGAAAATAGTGTGTCAATCCTTTCAGCCTTCTTTTAAAAAAGATTTCTTGCTTATTAGTTTAACAAATTTGTTAATAACAAAATCACCCAAGAATAAGGTCAAGTATTCTATGGGGTGCGAATTTCCATTCAATTTACAGTACTGACAATACACGTGTTTGTAAAAATCTAAAATTAGTTCAAGCTAAAATTTTCAAGCTGATTTTCACTCGTACCAATGAGCTTTACCGATTGCATTTGCACGCTGCCGTCAGTTTCTTCTTTCGATATGTTACAATCAATGTCAAAGTCACTAGTAGATGACACAGATTCATTCATTAGTATTCTAAAGGCCAAGTTTAATGAATAAAAAACAGAAAATGATGAATTTTAATGAATAAAAAACAGAAAATGATGAATTTTAATGAATAAAAAACAGAAAATGATGAATTTTAATGAATAAAAAACAGAAAATGATGAATTTTAATGAATAAAAAACAGAAAATGATGAATTTTAATGAATAAAAAACAGAAAATGATGAATTTTAATGAATAAAAAACAGAAAATGATGAATTTTAATGAATAAAAAACAGAAAATGATGAAATGCATTGGAAGTGAAAGGGTTTCTAACACCAACACGCTTTAGAGACAAAAGTGCTGATGACTCTGCCCACTTGCAGAAGTTTATATCACCTTTTCCCTTTTATTTTATGTAAAACAGTATTATCTAGCAACTTCTTCCTCTAACAGCAAGCTAATGAGTTAAACAATTTATCTATGTCTCTAAGCTAAGCCCAAGAAGTACGAAAGAAAATCATGAGAAATTTGAATAAAGAAGCATTGTCAATATTGACATTCTCCTTTGAGAGCTAATAATGAACATACGCCATTTGGATTAAGGACCAAACCTTTATTCAAGGGTAATTTAGCTAAACAAGAATGCAAAGTTCTGATACTAAAATGATTTCCATAGATCTTCAGAATAGAATCGACAGAATACCTAGTGCTAAGTAGCAAGATTAGATTGGACTGTAATATCCGATACACATGGAACAGTGCTGGGACTGAGGAGGTCATTCAGCAATCTACACAGTCACTAAAGTAATACCCGATATCAAACCATCCCTAACAGTTTGCGAACAAACAGAATTTTTCGTACCCGAGATTCAACAGATATTTGGTGGCTCAACTCCTCAAAAGAACCTGAATGGGTCAACACACTTAGCCATAGAGAAACAGACAAAGAAGGGAAGACTGGAAAGCTCCACTAGAAAAAACCTGTGTGCATTAACTCTCCAAGCAGGGCCATCTATTGGCAACGCGCCCAACTAAAATAAACTGAAAAGACCCACAACGTATCAACAAATTTTTCTTCAAATTGACACACTACAGTAGGTTTTGCTTTTCTAAAAAAATTCATTTTTAATCAATTTTGTGCTCTATCACTATACAACAGTACAGTAGTGACAAACGTAATTCATATTAAGCACCATTTTTTTCATTTCCAGATTCCAGATGTAAACGAAAGACCCTAACGATCAACACCATCTGTTGCCGCATCCAACTAATAAGTAAAAATGCTCAAGAAATTCTAGCAACTTTTTGGTCTTCACTTTTAGGAGAAAGGTGTCTCTGAAACAAATGTGACTAAGTTTATGTGTAGCTCTCATCCCATTCAAACACAATGACTTCTAAAGTTTAGTAGTTGTGCAGTTTTGAAAAATACTACAGAATTAAGAAAGGAGATAAATGGAGAGGCAGAAAGAGCTGTCTGCATGATTGACACTTAAAAAGAGTTTGGTATACCAAAATTGACTGTCTGCCTAAATTAGAAAAAAAACTAATGCAGCAAATGTTCGCTCACCTAAACAAGGAAGACTATCGACAATTAAAAACTGCTACTGATTTGGATAAGTGAAAAATTTGGCAGAAGATAACATTTCAAGAGACCATTGTGTGCAAAGGTGAGGTAAATCATCCCTGGAAAAAGTGATGATACAGATTATAGAGTGGTTTTTAAGGCTAGCCAAGGCTGCTTCGATAAATTTGAAAACAAATTCAGTGCTGATAGTGTTCTGAGGCGCAAAGCGGCCACCACTACAGACAAAGCAGCTGCAGAGAATTATTTTGCAGTTTAAAAGCTACGTAGTCTCAATCTTTCAACTAAGATGAAACAAGCCTCTTTTGGAAGAAAAGAACAAAGAGGATTTACATCAGCAAGGACGAGGAGGCCTTTTCTGGCCAAAAGTTTATGAAAGACTAACTCTGTTGTTGTTTGGTAATGCCAAGCCACAACTATAAGAAAGATTACTTGAGTGCCCTATGTGGATGAGATCATGATGAGGGGTAGATGAAGATGGGTTGGCCATGCTCATTGCACTCCCCAAGAGAGATTAGTTCACTAACATTCAGCTGGGCTTCACAAGGCACTAGAAGAGTTGGAAGACCCAGGCCTACATGGTTGAGGACTATGAAGCACGAAGTAGGAGAGGATGAATGGAAAAGTATTGAATTAAAAGCTAAAGATAGAGAAGACTGGCGAAATCTAACCATTGCCCTTTGCGTCAATAGGCGTAAGAGGAGATGATGATGATGAATGCCAATGGGGACTTTAAGGTCAATCCCTTACTTATTTACCATTCCAAAAATGCAGGTTTTTTTTAGGAAGACCAACATGGTGAGAAACAACATATCACCAGTTCTTCATCAAATGAATGCATAAGGAGTTTTGGCACAGCATGAGAAATCATCTCCAGAGAAATAGTTGCCCCAATAGAAATATTTATGCAATTTTCATCAGAATGAAATAAGGGATTCATGAATCAGTGAGTAGAGGTATAGGGCTATTCTTGAATATGAAAAACTTAGTCCCACAAAATTTGTTCAGTATAAGGGATTCTCAAGCTGTAAGTGGAATACATATAATGAAGAATGTGATAATGATTAGATTATTATTATTACTATCAATATTATTAGCTAATCTACACTCCTAGTTGAAAAAGCATGATGCTATAAGCCAATGTGCTCAAAAAGGGGAAAATAGTCCAGTGAGAAAATGAAATAAAGAAATAAGCTACAAGAAAAGTAATGAATAAACAATATATTTTAGAATCAGTAACATTAAAATAGGTCTGTCATATATAAACTATATGTCAGCCTGTTCAACAAACAAACATTCGCTGCAAGTTTCAACTTCTGAGGTTCCATCGATTCAATTGCCTGATTATGATGATCAGAGATGAACCAAACAAGCAGAAACTAACAATTCTGAGAATAGTATTAGCATCACTAAAGATAAAAACAGAAGCCAAAGTATTGACCTAAGTATAAAAATTGTCAAAATGACCCTAACAATTGACTACTGTACATTAAAATAGCCAGACAGCTTACCAAGATCTTCTCAAATCTGTGGATAAAGGAATAAAATTCAATGGTTTACAGATGGTAGAATTACTTCCTGATGTAAACAGAAGAGATTTCAAACTACAGCAAATGCATCACCAAGACCAGGCAACTGAATCCAAGGATACTAAAGTATACCAAATGAAATTCCAAAAAATTAAAACAAATAAGCCATGTTTACCTGAAAGAGTTCTGGACACATACACACTATCATAAACTATAAATAGGGAGGCCACTCAGAACTGGCAAGTTAAGAGAGGGCGGACAGGATGACGAAAGAAATGGACCATGCAAGGAGGTTAGAGCAGTAACATCTTGCAGGATCATAAAGAACAGTATTAGCCCTTTACGTTGGTTCAAAATAAAAATTCTGACTTTTACATCATTTCCCTCAAGAATCACATACAAAAAACCATTACCCAACCATATGTCGGTTTCTATCGTACAATAACGAAGTGCTGTACTTTGCAAGCAAGCTAATTTTTCTTATTATCAGCCAAGCTACAACCCTGGTTAGAAAAACACATAGTACAAGCAAAGGGCTCCTACAAGTAAAGCAGACAAATGAGGAAAGAAATAAGGGAATAGCAAATATGACAAATTCGAAGATAATTTGTATTTTTCCTAACCATACAAACCTTAGCTATTTACACAGGGTTTACCTTTTAGCGCAGCTGAAATGGCGAGCCATTAGAATTTAACGAGGGTGTATTACCCCCGCGCTAGTTAGCGGGGGGGGTAGGGGAGTGGTAGCTAGCTACCCCTCCCCTCCCACACACACAGATGAATGCTCACTTTCACTTAGAGGTAGGACTTGTCTTGGGGGACAGGGCTGGCGGGCAAATGTGTGTAAATAGCTAAGGTTTGTATGGTTAGGAAAAATACAAATTATCTTTGAATTTGTCATTTGTTCCGTAACCGAAATACAAACCACGCTATTTACACAGGGTGACTTACCCCTTAGGTAGGGTGGAAAGTCCCCAGCCATACTGGCTTTGGCTTTACCCGGGGACTCAGAATCCGAGTGAGTAGCACTCGATAAAAGGAGTCCCTGCACCTCACAAGTTCCTTGCTTCGCAAGGAACCATGTGGCCTACGTAAGCTTGTGCGTGAAGGAAGAAGTGTGACCCGTCCTAGGCAGTTGACCTGGAGTTCCAGAAGGAACTCTGGGTTAGGACGTTCCCAATACCACCTCGTCAGGGTATGGGGGACGTGACAGTATTGACTCAATACTCGGAACACAAGGAAGCATGGTTTACCTGCAGAGGTTCGAGGTCAGCTATGCAGAGACCAGGATGCTGCTTCGCCGTAGAGGGGATGATGAAGAAAGAAGTAAGGGCCAGACATACTTCTTTCGTTCATGCAGACTAAAACTTGATAACAATGCCCTCAACCTTCTGCTACCTGTCCAAAATGGAGCCTGAGGTTAGACCAGCTGTTGTGTAGCCACCACAGAGCGATAGAAAGCGTATCGAGACTCCTGTGGGTCACGCCCTGCAGGAAGCGGGCTACGAAGGTCATTAGACGCTTCCAGACTCCAGCTTGTAGCACCTGCGTCACAGAGTAGTATTACTCGAAGGCGAGGGACGTTGCGATGTATCCAACATCGTGCTGTAGGGCGACGTGACGGGGGAGGGTCTGGAGACAGGTCGAGATGAATGTCCTTGAGTCCGGGCTGAAGAGGTATACTGGTGACTCTCCCCATGTCCTCCTTGTGCTCCCAAATCGGCTGCAACTGAGGACAAACTGCAGCTGTTCCCAGCGCTAACCTCTCGATTCCTTTACTGGCAAGAAAGAGGTCGTCTTGGGACATCAGATACAGAATGGAGACTCGAAATCTTGAATGAATCGGACCGAAGGGCCGGGACCCCCAGATTCTGAGTCTAGCCAACAACTCAGGAGCGAGCCTGAATGTTGCCTTCCCCTCTTCCTTAGAAAGGGGGGAGTCGTAAGAGACCAAGAAGATTGCTTACACACTGGCCGTGGCCAGAGTGAGCAGGAGACCCAAGGCAGAATACAATCCGAGGCCTGTCGTAAAGGGTCTTGAAAAGATCTCTTCAAGGACTAAAAGTCCGAGCCATGCTCCAAGTTGGAGGTCTTCCTCCGACTAAGGCAGGGACGATCATAGCTTCGCATGAGCGAGGATAGATCCAGCGGGCAGGAAAAAGTTATTCCTTTAAGCCTGAAGGTCAGGGAAAGGCTGAGCGACAGGCTTCATTGCCGAGAGCGGAAAGGAGTTTCCTCCCGCCGAAAGGCAGTAAGACCGTTATTGCTGGAGAAGAGGCCTCAAGGGAAGAGGTATATCTCCCACGGCACCAACCACCTTAGACTCTTCACTTTGCCTGGGAGACCGCTGTGGATGACTATCGCAGATGACGCGACCTCCGTACCGCGACTGTAGCGGGTTGTCTCTTCTTGAGGAGGAGGCGTAGTGTCTCCAGGCATGAAGCCGAAGCGACGCCCCGGTTCGGGAGAGATGTCGCAGTGTGGTTGCTTGAGTAGTCTGCGCCATGGGAGAAGCTCTCCCGGGAGTTCCGTCAGGGGAAGCAGAGGGTCCAGAAACCGTTCTGCGCATAGTCCCAGTGGAGCTCTCCCATTGAAAGGTTGACAGACAACCTGGTCTTGTTGAGACCCATTGTCCACAGACAAAAGGGAGGGAAGACGCAGGCGTCGAAGTTGTCCCACCATCACCGGAATGCATCTTGCCAGTCTCGGGGTCTGACACTGGGGGGAAGAATAGCGGAAGCTTGAGGTTCCAAGCTGTCGCGATCAGGTCCCCCAGACCAGTACTTGCTGGTTACCCAAGGTCAAAGACCCCCAGGTACACTCTCTCTACGAGGCTCTGCTCGGATAGTCTGAGAGAACATTCCCCTGCCTGGAATGAGAGAGCCGATGGTGGTATTGAGAGAATCTCAATCATCCCAGTATCTCTACTGCAAGATGTGACGGTGGGAAAATGCGTCCCCTGCTGGTTAGAATACGCCAGAATCATGAAGTCGCCGCGCACGGGGCGACTCGGCAGGAGCTGTAGGATCTGTAGAGGGGCCAGACTAAGGCCCCTAAGCCTGCCTGAATGATGGAGAGGTATCCTTCAGGTCTTGACCATAGGCCTGGACCGGAACATCCCCCCCCCCCCCTTTCCTTTGACGAGTCCGAGAACAGCATCAAGAATGTGGGGAAAGGACGAGAATATCCACTACCATCAAGAGGCTCCATAGGTCAACACCCATTGCAGGTCTAATAGTTCCGCTGGTCCCATAGGGGCCAGGAAGTCCGGTTAAACATTGCCTGAAGCCACCGGAACTTGGATCGCCCCACATGGAACTTATCCTGAGGCGACCGTTCGGACTATAGACGGGTCAATGAGGAAAGGAGAACTAGGAAACGTTCCAAGGTAGGGCTGAAAGCTCTGCTTGACTGAGAACAGGTACTGCGACTCTCCTCAGCCTTGCCACAGTCAACCGAAAGGAAGGCTCGGAGGATGTAACAGAATCTGGCGTCCCCAGGTGGTCACCCATCCAAGTACCGACGTTGCTTAACCTCGCTGGACGGACGAGAAGCGGGGTTTCCAACGTGGTAAGGCCGTTGACTCAATATCATGGCCAGATACTCCAGATGTTGAGGCAGAGGAAGAGAAGGCTCCAAGCAAAATACCATGAGCCCACACTCATGGTAAGCATCCGGAAGCTTGTCCCGGCGCTGAAGAAGGTCGAACCCGAGCCTACCGGAGTTGACCAGCCCTCCAAACAGCAGAGGAGGCGGAAGCCTGCACCTGAGCGGCCAAGAGGAAGGCAGGGAGAGTTCTCTGGGGAAACAAACCTGCTATGCCACGACGGGATAGCCACACTGCATAATAAGCAAGAATACTTGCAGTGTAGGCTGAATTCGACGAGCACCCTGGAAGATGGATGGAATGGAAACTGAAAGTACCCATCCTTCCGATCCAGGGTTTAAGGAGTCCTGTCGCCTCGTTACCAGTCTGATCGATTCTGCTGGTCTACGCTGGCCGAAGTTTGTTCGACAAACTTGATCAGGGCTGAGAGGTCGACTAAGGACATCCCCTCTCAGATCCTTTCTTACAAGAAAGGATCGACTGAGGAGGCCGGGGGTGAAGCCGTCGATGATCCTAAGGAAGACCTTCGCCTAAGGTATGGATCATTCTGCCCAACCGGGCAACTCTGCTGACGCTATGGCATAGAGGTTCAGAGACACTGAATTCGCTGACAGAGACGGCAGGCGCGATATCCTTGGCTGATCACAGAGATTGTGCGGGAATGGGCATCGGGAAGCTGTCATTCGGATGAGTAACCTTAAGCATCCTCCCAGAGAAAAACCTGCAATCCTAGAGTTCGTGAACTCCTTTTAGGACTATGCCCCCCCGGGGGAGTCTCCCGTGCCATCTGTTCCTGACAGGAGGAAACTGCAATTGGACACCTTGTCCCAGTTGTCGTAGCCGATAACTTAGGCCGACGTGATTGAAAGAAAAGGGCGCTGGAGCCCTGCAGAGTCTGGAAGAAAGCGCCTTGGAGGAGTGAAAACGGAAGTCGATTTCCTCCGCACAGCCGCTGTCTAAGTCTCTGTCCTTGGGCACAAACAAACTCTTCTCAAGGATGAAAGGGTGTCTGAGGTCGTCGACCTCCACAGATGAGACACCCGAAGGAAGCCCTCAGTCAGCGCGTCCAGATGGTACAACATCGAGCTTGTCCGCAAGTTAGATACTTAACGACGAAAGGCCAAGGTGCCTGAGCTCGAGAGGAGGAAAGTACCCATGCTCTTCCTGTAGCTTCCTTGAACCAAACCTCGGGCCGTAACCGAGGCGGGAAAGAACCTGGTAAGCTCCCAGAGGAAGGGGTAAGCAGTCACCCCTTGTCCGATGGAGAAATCTCGAACGGAAAGCCCCCCCCGCCAAAAATCCTTCCAGGGAATGACGGGGAAGGGCTAACCAGGTTCAGGAAAGAGGAGTGTTGCTCAGATCTCCCTTAAGTTTCTCCTATTCTTGCAAGTGCCATGCTCTGCGTTTACGGGGTGAGGCCATGTTCTGGAAATACGCTCCAGAAGAACTCGCCAGGCTGGCCATGCTGCGAAAACCCCATTGGGAATCGTGGTCGCAATCGCCCTGGAGCTCGCGCGACGGTAATTCAAAGATTTTCGCGTGGGCGAGCGTGGAAGCGCCCATGCGCGGTAACGCAAACGAAGGTGAGCGAAGGAGCGCGAGCATGGTAGGAAGGGCGAGCGATAACCCATAGACGAGCAATGGATACTGCAAGAAATAAGCCGATGTTTGTGCGAAGAAACACTGTAGGTTCGCGCGACGGAACACCATCCGTCCGCGTGATGGAAAACCGTTGGTTCGCGCGTGGGCGAACATTGGAGAGCATGGGCGCGGACGCGCATGAGCGTAGACGTGCAGGCACGTGGGCGTGTGGGCGCGCAGGCACGTGGGCGTGTGGACGCGCAGGCGAATGGTCGCGCGGGCGCACAGGCGAGCGGTCGCGCGGGCGCGCAGGCGAGCGGTCGTGAGGGTGGGCAGGTGGATGAGCGCGAGTCCGAGCCGGCGAACGCAAGCGTTAGCGCGATGGCGAGGAAACGCGCTGCCGCGTGGGCGAGGAAGACCGCTGGCGATATGGATCAACAAGCGATCGGTGGTGAGCTGGTGAGCGCTAACGCGCAGGTTGGCGATGGCGCGTTGTGTTATGCCGACGCGATGGTCGAGCAGCATGCGCAGGTGAGCGGTCGCGCGATGGCGAGCAACATGCGAAGGTGGGCGGTCGCGCGATGGCGATCAGCATCCGCAGGTGGGCGGTCGAGCGAAGGCGATCAGCATCCGCAGGTGGGCGGTCGCGCGATGGCGATCAGCATCCGCAGGTGGGCGGTCGCGCGATGGCGATCAGCATCCGCAGGTGGGCGGTCGCGCGATGGCGATCAGCATCCGCAGGTGGGCGGTCGCGCGATGGCGATCAGCATCCGCAGGTGGGCGGTCGCGCGATGGCGATCAGCATCCGCAGGTGGGCGGTCGCGCGATGGCGATCAGCATCCGCAGGTGGGCGGTCGCGCGATGGCGATCAGCATCCGCAGGTGGGCGGTCGCGCGATGGCGATCAGCATCCGCAGTTGAGGGTCGCGCGATGGCGATCAGCATCCGCAGTTGAGGGTCGCGCGATGGCGATCAGCATCCGCAGTTGAGGGTCGCGCGATGGCGATCAGCATCCGCAGTTGAGGGTCGCGCGATGGCGATCAGCATCCGCAGTTGAGGGTCGCGCGATGGCGATCAGCATCCGCAGTTGAGGGTCGCGCGATGGCGATCAGCATCCGCAGTTGAGGGTCGCGCGATGGCGATCAGCATCCGCAGTTGAGGGTCGCGCGATGGCGATCAGCATCCGCAGTTGAGGGTCGCGCGATGGCGATCAGCATCCGCAGTTGAGGGTCGCGCGATGGCGATCAGCATGCGCAGGTGAGCTAGTAGCTGGCGAACCATGTTCCTTCAGAAGAGTTGGAGAACGTTGGCGTGCCGGCTGACGAGCAGAAGGCTACGCGTGGAAGCCTGCGTATAGAAGAAGAGTCCTTGACCCCGACCTGAACCGAAGTTCTAGATCGTGAGGGCGAACGTGGGCGCGTAACAGGAACCAACAGGAACAGCAGGGAAGATCATCATGAAAGCGCTGACGAACAGGAGAGCGCTGATGAGCAGAAGAGCGCCTGTGCGTTAACACTGAGCAGGAGCAGGAGAGAACACAGCAGAAGGGCGCGCAGGGAAACCCTGACACGCAAGGGAAGAACCCCCGTGGGAGGCAACCCTTTGCCCCGAAGGGATCGTTGTCCGCCGGGAGATTGATGTCCGGAAGACCGCTGTCCGTCGGGAAGACCGTTGTCCGTCGGGAAGACCATTGCCCGTCGGAAGACGAGATCAGACTGCTGTCCATTTGCACCAAGGCGGAAGATCGAGAAAAAGGAGTTGTAGGCTGCAAACGGAGATTCAAAAAGGCGCCTCAAGCACCCTTATAGGGAGATGAGAGGCCCTTACGACGAGGCGGACGGTGGGCCTTACGGCGAGGGAGGCCAACAGCAACAGCAACAGAAGAAACCTCCGAAGAGGAGTCTCTATGAGTGTACTCTCTCGCGAACGAAAGAGAAACACTTCGTAGAAGAGACTGGTCAGCAGTGACCTAAAAGGAGCAATCCTCCGAAGAGGAGCTCCTGCAGTTGCCCAGCCCCTTGAGCGAAACTGCAGGTGTGACCGCTCAGCCCAAGAGCATAGTCGCACGAAAAAAAGGCAAGAGGAGAACCCTCCATAAGGGGAAAAACTCAAGCCTGGACAGGAAAAACTTCCCTCGGAAGGAAAGTTACCTGCCCAAGGAGGCAAGCCTCCTGAGAGTTCTAAAATGAACTGGAGAGCTGTCCGTCGTCACGGGAGTACTTCCAGTAGAAGGAGACACGCCCCTGACGAAAACACAAGGGGGGAGGCAGCAACAGCCGAATCCCCAGGACTCAACAAGACAGCTCACACCGTTGCCATATTACAGAAACGAACTAGATCGGTAACTGTAAAAAAAATAAAACAAAAAAAACATTAGTACACATTCATTCCCCCGGGAAGGCTCCGAAGAGGAATCCCGAGGGAAAGGAAACAAGAATTACACAACAGGCACGTGCCCTCACAACCACTTACACTCACGGAAGGAGAGCTGTAACCAAAACAGAATTATAACAATTATAATTATGTAACTATGTAATTATGTAATTTAAAAATGAATGAACACTAAAGAAAGAACGAAAACCCCGAAAGGAATCGTTCTACAAAGCTGAAAAATCAACAAATACAATTAGATTCATAAACTAATTGAGACAAACGTACGGCGTAGCAACCCCCCCACACAGAAAGGAAGCTACAAGGGCGTAGTAACACGTAGTAAAAGGGTGAACGACCTCAAGAGAGAGAGAGAGAGAGAGAGAGAGAGAGAGAGAGAGAGAGAGAGAGAGAGAGAGAGAGAGAGACATAAGTCAAACTCGATCGCCACCCATAACGCCGTGGCGGCCAACTGCCGAGGACACCACGTAGATAAGTACACTACACACACAAATCTGAAAAGGAAACTTACTGATTTCTATACTCAAATATGTATACAAACATGAAAACATGTTTACATATATATTGAGTAAAAGAAAAGTAAGCGATTAAGTAAAGACAAAACAAACAATGGCTGCCAAGAGAGGACCAAGACAGAGACGTCTGTCACAGTCCGAGCCAAAAGTGAAAGTGGGCATTCATCTGTGTGTGAGGGAGGGGAGGGGTAGCTAGCTACCACTCCCCTACCCCCCCGCTAACTAGCGCGGGGGTAATACACCCTCGTTAAATTCTAATGGCTCGCCATTTCAGCTGCGCTAAAAGGTAAACCCTGTGTAAATAGCGTGGTTTGTATTTCGGTTACGGAACAAAAACTACTTTATATACTATATATATACAGTACCACAGTATATAAGGCAACCCACAGATAAGTCGACCTCCCAAAATCAGAGTAAATTTTTATGATTTTAGTTAATATCTGAAGTACAAGTCAATCTTCAAAATATGCAACTCACCAAAGTTATTAGCTAGCTTTAGCAGTAATGTAAGCATTGAAATACAAAACTCTCCCAAGCTATCGGCTGGCCTAAGCAGGTGTGTTAAAGTTACCATATCATAAAATACTGACCATTTAACTATGATAAGATGGGCGACTAAACTGGTAATATAAAAGGTACAAAAATCCTGTATGTTAGAGGTACTGTACGAGTCATGAAGAGAAAAAGGTGTATGGGTTTTTATCCTGCAGGTTGACGGAAAAAAACAAACCGATGGTAATCTTTAAACTAAAAACCAAGCCTAAAATAAAATTTCCCTCTGGAGTATTTGTTGTTGAAGTTCATGAAAAAGGCTGGATAGATAAAATGGCATAAAATTGTGGATAGAAAAAAATTGGTACAGATGTCCGGGTGGAATAAGAAAGGAACGAGACTATTGGTTTGGGACAAATTTTGTAGAACATAAGGAAATTTCAAAGCCAGATTATTACGAACGCTGATATCGAAGTTATACCAGATGGTTTCATCTCTTTACTGCAGCCATTAGACGGAGTCTAAATAAACCTTTTTAATGATAGTATAATAGAGGAATGGACGCTGCATGGAGAAAAATCATTCACAAATGGCAGAACTTAAGAGTTGTTGCCTCATTGCATGTTTTGTACAAGCTTATGATAAAGGCATGAGGTAATGTGCAAATAAAGCATAGTAAGTCACTCAAAAAAAGGTGGTATTTCTACTGCACAGGATGACTGTATGAGAGTGAAGATGGAGCCGAAGTTGACCCTTTGATTTGGGAATGATTTTGGGTGGCTAAAGGTCAACTTATACACAGATATACTATAATCGTTATACGTAATGAATAATGAAAGTGAGTAGGTACCAGGTTTCTAAAAAAAAATATGGTACAGTATTGAAGGTACTTTTTCATGTTCTGTATGTGTTCATAAAACACGTCACTTTATTGAGCGATAATCTAACATAGATCTGATCTCTTGTAAATTATTAATGACATAGAACAGGGTATTAAGGTTATAAATTCACATGAAACATCTAAAAAGGTTTAATTGTCTTTGTATGACAGAAACCATAAACCAAGGTGATCTTTTATAAAAAAAACAAAAAGTGACAAGTTCCAAATGGAATTAGCAGATTTGCTCTTATGTTGTAATAAGCTTGAAGACATCAAAGATTAACAAAAAAGCCTTGCACATTAGTAAAGGCAAGTCTTCACCAAGACTGATACTTAAGCTCACATGAACATTTTCCTTTGATACAACAGCTGCAATACTGTAATTCAAAATGATAAAAATATAATCAATAAATGCAACTATTTTCTGTCCACTGCAGAAGGCCTCAGACTTATCAATTCATCTCTGGCATTTGGCTAGATTTCATCACCATGCTACCCAATGCGGATCGGTGATAGTGGGAAAATTTCACCAGCTGGCTCACAGTAAACCAATCTAGTATGGGAGGCCCAGACTAGTACAACTTTGCTGATCATGGCGATACGCAAACCCTTTCACCACGTTAAGGTATCCCCACTCAGAAAGGGGTAAAAAATCTTACATCAGACGCTCATGTATGTACATAACAGGCAATTCTTAAACTTACCAGTGCCTTCAAGACAGTGCTCTTGCAGCATTTTCTCTGGTACTAAGACGCGAGTCTTTCCGTAAAAGTCTTGTTTGACAGACGGTATTGCAGTAGGACATGGATGATAAAAACTTTTCCACAACCTGTTCACAATTAAAGTGAAAGCTAATTACATATACAGTACTGAAAGATGATGATATTAAAAGGAGATTAACCAGCTATAATTATGAGTTCAACTTGACTTAAAAGAGTTGGCCAGAATAAATTTGGGAAAGAAAAATATATGTACACGGTAAATTGTAAGCGAGGAAAATTAATGATAAACATCGTTGATAATACACTATAAATTTCATCTATTAAACTTAAGCTGCTTGAATACATAAAATCTCAAACCTAAGCTTCTTATAAAGTTAAAACCATCAACCTATGATTAAAAACATTAACTCTTAAAACCTATTGTACCTTTCTTAAAAAGTTAAAATCTTAAATATGTTAAATCTTAAAAACAGAGAAATGCTCATAATAGGATAACAGTTTTTTACCATAAATTTGTCTCCTTAAGACTGCAATTAGAAAAACCAAATGTCAAGCTCACTGCACTTGGGAATCCTCTCACGGTGTGTGCACATGAAAAATCCCTAACCGCCCCCTAACTGGCAGCGGGTAGTTGTACATCACATATACCAAGGCATTTCCCCCAATTTTTGGGGGGAGCCGACAAACAAATAAAAAAAAAAAGGGGAGCTCTCCTCTTTACATTCCTCCCAGCCTGACAAGGGACGACCAAGTTCGGCTGGTACTGCTAGGGTGCCACAGCCCACCTCACTAAAAGTCCTAAGGCTAGTTTCCAGCTTCGCCGAAACTATATTCCGTATAAAGAGAGATATAGTTTTGGGGAGGTGCTGTATGTTTTTAAAAAAGAAAAGTTTTCCATTAATTCCAACTAGTGTGTCTCAATAAAATAGCAGCCTCTTATTCTCACATATGGTTGAAGAAAATTCTCTACATATATATGTATATCTAATTTCCCAGACATTACAAATTAAATCCCTTTACCATAGCTTACTAGAGACTGCTCAGCTTTCTGATACAAACCTCAACATCTGTAAATCAGTGGCAAATCTCCTCTGACCTCTTCAGGACATCAAATCAAGAACCTAAATATTGTCAATAAGTAGTTCCCTTAATTTTACCATTTACACCAACTCCCCATCTACGTACCATCTATTCCTCCAAGACGTCTTCTCTTGCTTCTTCCATTCATCCATCACATACGTCTCCTCCTGCGTATCCCCTTCCTGGATGTCCTCTTCCATACAGATCCAAGGAGCAAAGGCTTGGTGCTCTCTTGTGAACTGAACCCCGCCTATATGTGCAGTCTGACCGGAATGAAGTACTGTAAATGAAAGTGTTAACTGATAAATACAACACAGCATTGTAATATGATTGATACCTGTTAGTGTACCACCTATCTTCTTGCAAATTTGATATTCTAATCTTTAGAAAATATCCTGACTTACAATTTTGCAATAGCCTACATCTTTTTTATTTTCTAGCCTTGTGTTTACATCCTTGAGGGGAAATTTAAAGGCTACTAATAATTACTCTTTGTACAAGGGTTTCTAAGGTCTAATGAATGAAGATACCAGAATGGTTTACATTCATACATTGAATAAAAAGTTAAATGTTTATTTATTTAACTACAAAAGCTTGACTTCTTTAATAGGAGTATACTTTCAGTAAAGCTAGGTACGCCTGCTACAACTTGATGAGATGGCGGTCGCAAGCCAGTTACCCGACACTCCATCGAGCTCTCACACTGACCTTAAATCTGAGACTTGCGGGGTGGTTGAAGAAAGAAACTTAACATAAAAGGACTTCCTAATCGAATGCAAATCTTACGGCTCCTTTTTTCTCTGAATAAGAAAACACCAAATAGTCTAGCCTATTCTTTACATATTCTCATCTTTTTTCATACACCTGAAAACACTTAGATTACCAAACAATTCTACTTTGCATAAGGGGTTAACTACTAAACTAATTGTTTAGCGGCTACTTTCCTCTAGGTTAACGAAAAATACAAGACCGCCACCTATCCTAACCTAGGAAGTGTATCCTTACCTACCTACCCCTACAAACCTGACCTAATACAAGACCGCCACCTATCCTAACCTAGGAAGTGTATCCTTACCTACCTACCCCTACAAACCTGACCTAATACAAGACCACCACCTATCCTAACCTACGAAGTGTAATCTTACCTACCTACCCCTTCAAACCTGACCTTTGACCGTCACATCCTTAGCTTACCCTAAGACTCAAGTCTCAACCTTGTTTGCTTCTTAAACTCCACTCATGGTAAGATAACACTAAATTACAATATTTTGTTAATCGTAAAACTAGCTTCAAGATATATTTTAACCCAAGATAAATATTATCTCCTTAAAGAATATCAGTTTGATAAGTAATAAGATTGTTTATGCCTGTTCAAAACAACTACATAAACACCCAAGATTAGTTTGAAGTACTGCACAGTACCTAAGAATACACCTGCAAAAACGTTATTTTTCTTCATTACTGTAAATTTTGGCTTGTCTCCACCTGCCTACAATGCTCTAGATTATATTTTGGGGGGTAAACTACAAAAAAACAAAACATTATCCATGCAAATGCATAAAAAGTGAGAACAAAATAATCAAATTACAGCAAGTTTTATATTTTTCTAAATTGTTTCTTGTTACTTCCCAAGTTATGATGAGTAGGTCTCATTATGTTTGAGTGTGTGTTTTTCCACTCAAATTGACTCCTCCCCATTGTGCAGAGAGACAATTTTCACCTACATATGCAGTAGCTCCATCCGCTGAGCACTATGATCCAATGAGATAGCACCTCTCGTAAGTGCGTTTAATATTGACTAGAGGCTTTTGGTAGTTTTGAAAGGAAGAGTTTTAAGACTGAGACCTGTTTCCACATTCGTTGCACTTTAACCATCTCTATCTCTGACAATTTGATTAAGCCTCGTCTCATATTGCCCATTTCGATTCTAGATATATACAGTATAAAGTTTTTTGGGAGTTGTTTTTAAATTCTTTAAAAACTGTGCTTGGACAGTTTAAAGGTTTGAAGGCCACTCATGAATGGCAGAGGCAAGGGGCTGACATTGCCCTATCAAGCAGGACAATGCCCTAGAATGTGACCATAAATACATGTTCAGCATCCCAGCTTGGAACAAGGAGGGCCACATAAAGACGGCTGATGACTCAATAGACAGACCTATAGGCTCCCCCAAACCCCCATCCTTAGCTCACAAGGATGGTGAGGTTGTTGAAGGCACAGAACTCAAGCCCCAGTCTGGCGTTCACCAGTCAGGGACGTTACCCCCATCAGCCAAGTTCATTTAAAAAAACCATTTCAGTCATAAGTCTCATGACTGACACTTGTAATGATTGTAAATTGACTGTTCAACACAATAAGCCTTAATTTACATAATATTTCAGAAACCAGCATTTTCTACGTAACCGTGTTCTTCCAAGAATAATGGAGTGTCCTAAATGCATTGGGCCATCAAGTTCATAGGACTAAACTTAAAACACTTGCAGTGTCTTCCCTAACCACGAATCATTCCAGTGCTACTGCAACATGTTAACTAGAAATAGACTCTGACCTATAATGGTAAATGTGGCCTCTTAAGTCAGCTTAATAATACTGACATTTTTGGTAATCATGATACCTTAAATACTGACTCGCGCAGCTGGCATGCGCTGCGCATCCATGTTACGCTTTTAAGAACAAAGCATTAGTGGCTATGCTTATCATCTGCAGGCAAAGCGAGCCGTAACGGAGGGAAAATCACTTGAGTGACTGCATATCATGATGCTTGTGATCAATTAGGTTAGACACAGGGGTTTTACTGTAGTGTATTACAGGGCAATATAACCTAGGAAAAAAACGACTTATTCTTATAGAAAAAATTACGCTCTCTTCGAAAATGACACTCGTTCCCGTCGCAAATGAATAGTTTCAGAAATATATATATACATCTATATCCTACAATAATGGGAGACCCCCAATGGGAACTCGGGGTTTTGGGTGGGGAAAACATACTGGGGAATCGATATATAAAAGTAAAACAAGCCTTTTCTTCTCTATACATTACCTTCTTGAACGTATTATATTCGGATGAAAATACAAAACAGTATATCTGGATAAACTTTGGAGGCACCGTTGCAAAGATTATTTCATGAAAAAATACAATAACCAGTGCTGCCAACGTCTGATGTAGATCAAATGTTAGCATTCCATGCTAACAATAGCACCTGTACGTACATACGTTCGTGCATAACAGTTTTCGACCTGCGCAGAAGCTTTTCCCCCTCCAATAACTCGTTTTTATTATCTTAAACCTTTTAAATTCATCTCATTTTACATTCCCATTCAATATTATTTATCATTCATTCCATTTTATGTTCCTATATTGGGTTTATTTCTTTTGTTATTTCCTTCTTCACTCCACGGTTTCTAATAATTGCTTTCTCTGCACTAGTTTCCCTATTTACTTCATTCATGTTTACCCTCTAACCTCCGCTGTTTTTCCCTTAACCAATCACGAACCGATACGCATTCAAAGTTTACACAAGGGGGTTGACAACTGGTATTTCCTTTATCTCTTTGAGTGGTCTGTTCATACGCCTTCCACCAATCCCTTTTCCCTTGAAACCTTTGTCCTAGTAAGGTGTCCGTCATTTCAAGTGAGATTTATTTTTCTGTATTTTGCCATGGAGGAAGTTATCGAAACTTTTAACGGCTGCAGTATTCTGTACCTAACAGCATTTGCTAAATTCCATGGTGATTTTTATGATTCTTCAGCCAATGTTGATAATTTCCTGAAATCCCACATCGTAATTCCTCAACTCTTACAGTGCCCCAAGTGCTGTTCTTTTTTATCTTACAGAAAAGTCATTCACATGTTTTATTGTAATACCGAATCCAACATACCTAAAACCAAAAAGAAACGTCATTGTGGTTATACCGTTACTTCTTATAAAGATACATTTTTGGGAAAAAGTCGTCTACCCCCTTGGAAGATATTATTATTTGCAAACCACTTTTTACATAAACATTGGCCCCACAACCATCCTCATCCTAGTCATAGGAGTTAAGCCATCAGTCTCACCCTCACGTGACCCGCAAGTTTCGTCGTCTTTTTCATAAAGGTAAGTCATTCCTCAATAGTCATCATATGTGTTTTGTGACCAGGGAACGCCTAGGTTTGGTTAGGTGGGTTTGTTAGGTTCTGTGCCCTTTTTGTACTTTTTATATATTGTGTAACACTTATATGGAAAATTTATTTAAAATACGTATGGAAATATCTATCATTACTATCACTAGTAATGTCACCGTACCGCTGGTAACTCTGTGTATCATTCGTAACATGAAGAATTTTACCGTTTTCAGTAAATACCTGAGGTTTGTGACCTGTCATACTACTAGGTTAGGTTAGGTGGGTTTGTTAGGTTCTGTGCCGTTTTTGTACTTTTTATATATTGAGTAAAACTTAAATGGAAAATTTTTTTTAAAATACGTATGGAAATATCTATCATTGCTATCGTTAGTAATGTCATCGTGCCGTTGGTAACTCTGTGTACCATTCGTCAACGTTTGTAACACTGTGTATCATTGGTAACGTTCCTAATGTTATCGTTCGCAGTACATTCGTAAGGGAAGTGTCACCGTTGAACAAGTGCTTATATTTAAATATTTTAACACAACATATATGTCAACAGTAATTATATTTAACCATTTTAACAGAAAATATAAGTTTTCCTGTAGGAAATAACGTGATTTAACCGGTTTTCACCTTCATTTCATCCGTAATAACAGAAACCAATTCGGCAACTTAAAGTTAGTCGAATTGGTTGATCTGTTTGTTTGCGGTTGAAATGAAGGTCAAATTCGGTTGAATCTCGTTATTTACTATAGGAAAATATAAATTTTCTGTTCGAAATCACACCCTGTAATACAATACAAATTTACCAGATACAGAAAATTTTGCTCGGAAGAAAAAGGTTTCCGAGCGAGTTACCTTTGTGTGGTCACTCCAAGGGCGATGTCTCACCCTGGGCCGTCACTAGATTTGGGGAGACAAAGGCACTGAAATTGCATAGTTGGTTTAAAATGTAGCTTATACTTGCATTTATTTTCTTACACTGATTTTGAGGCCATGGGGGGGGGTAGCTTTAATAATACTGCAACCATTGTCTCCTACCTACGTCAATTTTAACATTAAGCATAAAAATATTTTTATTCGTTAGTATTCTTGTTGGGATCGGCCATTATCATCTTACGTACATCAGTAGTTTTCACTTCAACACCCTACGCGGTATCACCAATTCACCCTAGGGAACACCATTACTATTGGGGTTATGTAGGATGGTGGTTAGGATATAGGAAAGAGATGGTTTTCAGGAAGCAAACATCATCAGAATAATAATAATAATAGGTAAAGTTTTGGATTCAACCAAATTGGGAAATGTATTATATTAATATATTTTCCTAGTAAAGCACGTGATAACAAAACACTTCTTCTCAATACATTATTGTCGCTAATGCATACTTAGAGAAAAAAAATATTTCAGGAATTGAAGGTCTTGACTTTTTCTAAGTTTAGTGTATATCTTTCCATGGGCACGCAAGGTAGCTCTTGTTCGTTTGTATATCTGTTTTCATCTTACTTGGCTCCTTCCCATTGCGCAATGTGACAATATTTGCTTGAATGCGCATTTGCTCCTCCCACTAATGTCGCTCCTCCAATCTAAATACTACTGGGTTCTTTTCAAGGGTTATTATTGGACGATTCATTGGTCTCTCAGTCTTGTTTCAAGGATCTGTTTTTCGTGCAATATAACATTGTAAACGACAGTATTTTGTTTTTTTCCCTATTTCATTATGGGAGAAACCCGTGATTGTCGTTTGTTTTCGGTTTTCAAAAGTTCCAGTTTCTATATTTTCATCACACGTCACTTGACTGTCATGGATCCTCCGGTACGGTTGTGTGAAATATGTCGTTATTCCTATTTTGATGTGATCGGCCGATTTCATGGGAATTATAATGGAACTCCTGAAGTAGTGAATCGTTTTCTAAGGGAGCATTCTGTATTACCTTTAAGTGTCCAGTGTGGTAAATGTGATTCGGCTTTACATTTTCGTGAGGATAGACATGTGTGGTATTGTACCAAATCTGTAAAGGAGGGTCAACCACAACCTTCCACATCTTCATCGTCATCTTCCGTTTAAGGTAAGAAGTGATTTAACAAAATATATATATTCAAATTTACCCCTGGTTAAAGGGGGGGGGTCGCAGGGGGGGCGAAGCCCCCCCCCCGGTAGGGATACAGGGCCCCTAGGTTAGGTTAGGTGGGTTTGTTAGGTTCTGTGGTGCCCTGAAAATTACTGTGGCCTTAAGGGGGGGTCGCAGGGGGGGGGCAAAGCCCCCCCCGGTAGGGGTACAGGGCCCCTAGGTTAGGTTAGGTGGGTTTGTTAGGTTCTGTGGTGCCTTGAAAATTACTGTGGCCATAAGGGGGGGTCGCAGCCCCCCCCCCGGTAGGGGTACAGGGCCCCTAGGTTAGGTTAGGTGGGTTTGTTAGGTTCTGTGGTGCCTTGAAAATTACTGTGGCCATAAGGGGGGGTCGCAGGGGGGGCGAAGCCCCCCCGGTAGGGGTACAGGGCCCCTAGGTTAGGTTAGGTGGGTTTGTTAGGTTCTGTGGTGCCCTGAAAATTACTGTGGCTTTAAGGGGGGGTCGCTGGGGGGCCCTACCCCCCTCCCCCCGGTAGGCCTAGTTAGGGGTATGGGGGAGGGGTGCTGGAACATTAATTATTCATTTATTGCAAATATCATTCAATGCCCCAACACCCTCCCCCCCTTCCCCCACCCAAAACCCCGGTTCCCAAAGGGTGTCCCCCATAATTGGTGGGATGAACTAGAGTATACATAGTAAATCTCTAAATCGGTTGGTTTGCAGTCAAAATAAACGTTAAATTCATTGAAACCACACTATTTCTGATGCAACAAATATATTTTTATTGCATTTTTCCAAATTTGGCTGAAACTAAAAATTTACCTAATAATAATAATAATAATAATAATAATAATAATAATAATGAAGAGTTTTCCATACGTAAATGGCAGTGCAAGTTTAAAGAAAAATTAGCCTTAGGGGCCTGCCAGACGTAATATGAAATCACATCCACTGCTGTTTCAACTGGTTACACATTGCGAGAAATAACGTCACCACTTACCCAAAACTAATATAATAAATCTTAGTAGTTATTACACGAAGATATTTGGTCCATAATCATGGCAGGTCGAAAGGAGTGGCCATATGGTTTTGACATTTCAATATTCTATCGTGGATTTAGTTAATAATTAAATATGGTGGATCAAAACAACTTTTACTATTCACAGATATTCAAAAATGTATTTAAATATAATAAAAACAGCGAAAAGAACTTACTTATAAAGAAAATAATCGTGGGACTTCGTTTCCCCGTCCTGTCAAACGTCAGGCAAAATGGACGGTGTCACGGTGTGACAACTGGGTCCGGGACTCCAGGGAGTGTCCAAGTCTTCTTTTTTTTTCACTTAGGAAAAATTTAGAATCTAATCTTACATTTTCTTTCTTCAAATTAATAGGCCTCCAACGCAATTAGACTTCAAAAAGAATTACAAAGGATCAGGCTATGTTTTCTATAACTCAGATGTTTGTATCTTAGAGACGAACATATGGAATTACCTAAAACATTACTGAAAATTATTATACTAAACTCATCTTTATAATGACAGATTAGATCAGCTACAACATGACTTTGGAAATTAGGTTAATAACAGGGTAAACAAAGACTGTTTTTACAAATATGATACGCAAAGCTGAGCACTTTCTAATTATTTAGACAATTACTCATTCTTCCTCTGCTGAATGATAAAGTTTTCAATGTGTATAAGGCCATTTACACTAACACTGAGAGTTAAATAAGTTTTTCATCTTTAGTTTTTCAACTATAGTTTAAATGAGAACTTTAACTATAATTCTTCTAAGTTGATTATTATATTTACAAACAAACCACTTTTTAGAAATAAAAGTATAGGAATTTCCAGAGAATTTTCTCTTCTTACTTTTAATATTTTTTGAGCATCATAGAAACCCCAATAACATTCATTCCTTATGATGAAAACTTCTCACAATGCAAATTGAATCAAGGTGTATTCCTAAATATTATTTTCTTTTGTAATTTGATTTTCAACCATCTAAATATATCACGAATTTAGATACTGAAGAGATGAACATCTTCTTAAACATTAAATTCAGATATATTAACTTCTTAAATGTGATACTTTTAACCAGCTGATTTTACTCTTATAGGCCTAAGTCCGTTAAAGAGCCTTTTTTAACTATTTACTGTTACAGCTATCTCAACTAAGACTACCAGTATTATCAAACCATGGTTTGTAAACGAAAGGTAAAAAACTTCTTATATATTAACTTTATAATTAACCTATAATCATATGAATGCCTTTAATTTATGATAACTTATCATTATTGGTTCTAAATAATAATTGCCGGAATCTTCGTCAAATCACTATAAAATCATACATGTATATATATATATATATATATATATATATATATATATATATATATATATATATATATATATATATATATATATATATATATGTGTGTGTGTGTGTGTGTGTGTGTGTGTGTGTGTGTGTGTGTGTGTGTGTGTGTGTTCTTCTAGTTTTTCCAGGAACTTATCATGTCAAAAACCTCTTAATTCCTGTATTTTCTATATTGTGTCTACCTTAATGACAATCGATGTTACATATTTTCGACACCTAAAGGTGGACGGCTTTTTTTAATAGATGCATATTTTTCATTATTTCTAAGTGATTCACTGTATCTTTATCGGTGTAATTTCATTGTGAGCGTTGACTGATCTATTCATATTTTTTTCTGATAACTCACTCTGATTATAAACCTGATAATTTTGACATTTATTATACCATAAAAGAAATGGAGGCCATCGAAACCTACTTTAGTCACCCAATAAAAACTCTCTATTTTCTATGAGTAGTCTCAGAGAAAACTAAGCTTTTAAGGGTAACTATTACAAATATTTCTCTCTCTCTCTCTCTCTCTCTCTCTCTCTCTCTCTCTCTCTCTCTCTCTCTCTCTCTCTCTCTCTCTCTCTCTCTCTCTCTCTACACAATGCATAGTGCTAAAGTAAGACAAGAGAGGTTAAGCAAACATTAAAGTTCGGTCTTGTTTATACTTAAATGATTTAAAATATACCCAAGACCCACTTTTAAAATCATTGTATAACGAATGAAATTAGGGAA
>NC_090759.1:36180090-36182590 GCF_036898095.1 Palaemon carinicauda
GTAGTATACATAGGTGTAAGCGTAAAGCTAGGTGTAAGTGCATTTGACATAGATTAACGCCCCTCGGCAGTAGTATACATAGGTGTAAGCGTAAAGCTAGGTGTAAGTGCATTTGACATAGATTAACGCCCCTCGGCAGTAGTATACATAGGTGTAAGCGTAAAGCTAGGTGCACCCCTCGGCAGTAGTATACATAGGTGTAAGCGTAAAGCTAGGTGTAAGTGTATTTGACATAGATTAACGCCCCTCGGCAGTAGTATACCTAGGTGTAAGCGTAAAGCTAGGTGCACCCCTCGGCAGTAGTATACATAGGTGTAAGCGTAAAGCTAGGTGTAAGTGCATTTGACATAGATTAACGCCCCTCGGCAGTAGTATACCTAGGTGTAAGCGTAAAGCTAGGTGTAAGTGCATTTGACATAGATTAACACCCCTCGGCAGTAGTATACATAGGTGTAAGCGTAAAGCTAGGTGCACCCCTCGGCAGTAGTATACATAGGTGTAAGCGTAAAGCTAGGTGTAAGTGTATTTGACATAGATTAACACCCCTCGGCAGTAGTATACATAGGTGTAAGCGTAAAGCTAGGTGCACCCCTCGGCAGTAGTATACATAGGTGTAAGCGTAAAGCTAGGTGTAAGTGCATTTGACATAGATTAACGCCCCTCGGCAGTAGTATACATAGGTGTAAGCGTAAAGCTAGGTGCACCCCTCGGCAGTAGTATACATAGGTGTAAGCGTAAAGCTAGGTGTAAGTGTATTTGACATAGATTAACGCCCCTCGGCAGTAGTATACCTAGGTGTAAGCGTAAAGCTAGGTGTAAGTGCATTTGACATAGATTAACGCCCCTCGGCAGTAGTATACATAGGTGTAAGCGTAAAGCTAGGTACACCCCTCGGCAGCAGTAGTATACATAGGTGTAAGCGTAAAGCTAGGTGTAAGTGCATTCGACATAGATTAACACCCCTCGGCAGTAGTGCACCTGGGTGTGAGCGTAAAGCTAGGTGTGAGTGCATTCGACATAGTTTAGCGCCCCTCGGCAGTAGTGCACCTGGGTGTGAGCGTAAAGCTAGGTGTGAGTGCATTCGACATAGTTTAGCGCCCCTCGGCAGTAGTGCACCTGGGTGTGAGCGTAAAGCTAGGTGTGAGTGCATTCGACATAGTTTAGCGCCCCTCGGCAGTAGTGCACCTGGGTGTGAGCGTAAAGCTAGGTGTGAGTGCATTCGACATAGTTTAGCGCCCCTCGGCAGTAGTGCACCTGGGTGTGAGCGTAAAGCTAGGTGTGAGTGCATTCGACATAGTTTAGCGCCCCTCGGCAGTAGTGCACCTGGGTGTGAGCGTAAAGCTAGGTGTGAGTGCATTCGACATAGTTTAGCGCCCCTCGGCAGTAGTGCACCTGGGTGTGAGCGTAAAGCTAGGTGTGAGTGCATTCGACATAGTTTAGCGCCCCTCGGCAGTAGTGCACCTGGGTGTGAGCGTAAAGCTAGGTGTGAGTGCATTCGACATAGTTTAGCGCCCCTCGGCAGTAGTGCACCTGGGTGTGAGCGTAAAGCTAGGTGTGAGTGCATTCGACATAGTTTAGCGCCCCTCGGCAGTAGTGCACCTGGGTGTGAGCGTAAAGCTAGGTGTGAGTGCATTCGACATAGTTTAGCGCCCCTCGGCAGTAGTGCACCTGGGTGTGAGCGTAAAGCTAGGTGTGAGTGCATTCGACATAGTTTAGCGCCCCTCGGCAGTAGTGCACCTGGGTGTGAGCGTAAAGCTAGGTGTGAGTGCATTCGACATAGTTTAGCGCCCCTCGGCAGTAGTGCACCTGGGTGTGAGCGTAAAGCTAGGTGTGAGTGCATTCGACATAGTTTAGCGCCCCTCGGCAGTAGTGCACCTGGGTGTGAGCGTAAAGCTAGGTGTGAGTGCATTCGACATAGTTTAGCGCCCCTCGGCAGTAGTGCACCTGGGTGTGAGCGTAAAGCTAGGTGTGAGTGCATTCGACATAGTTTAGCGCCCCTCGGCAGTAGTGCACCTGGGTGTGAGCGTAAAGCTAGGTGTGAGTGCATTCGACATAGTTTAGCGCCCCTCGGCAGTAGTGCACCTGGGTGTGAGCGTAAAGCTAGGTGTGAGTGCATTCGACATAGTTTAGCGCCCCTCGGCAGTAGTGCACCTGGGTGTGAGCGTAAAGCTAGGTGTGAGTGCATTCGACATAGTTTAGCGCCCCTCGGCAGTAGTGCACCTGGGTGTGAGCGTAAAGCTAGGTGTGAGTGCATTCGACATAGTTTAGCGCCCCTCGGCAGTAGTGCACCTGGGTGTGAGCGTAAAGCTAGGTGTGAGTGCATTCGACATAGTTTAGCGCCCCTCGGCAGTAGTGCACCTGGGTGTGAGCGTAAAGCTAGGTGTGAGTGCATTCGACATAGTTTAGCGCCCCTCGGCAGTAGTGCACCTGGGTGTGAGCGTAAAGCTAGGTGTGAGTGCATTCGACATAGTTTAGCGCCCCTCGGCAGTAGTGCACCTGG
>NC_090759.1:36187590-36200090 GCF_036898095.1 Palaemon carinicauda
CTCTGAACATCACTATGTATTTTATCTCTTGCTTTAGTGTACACCCGGGTACACTATTATACCCTATTTCTCTTCCTTTTGTTTTTTGTTTTTTAGTTTATATACGAAAGATTTATTTCAATGTTGTTACTGTTTTTTAAATGTTTTATTTTGACTATTAGATACTTCTCTTGTGGTTTATTTATTTTCTTATTTCCTTTCCTCACTGGGCTATTTTCCATGCTGGATCCTCTGGGGTTATAGAATCCTGCTTTCCCCACTAGTGTTATAGCTTAGCAATTAGTTATAGTAATAATAATAATAATAATAATAATAATAATAATAATAATGAGGTGAAAGATAGCGTATTCAACTCTTATACTGGAGCCCTTGTGGTGGGATCACCACAATACGACATTATAGAAATTATCATTATTATCATTATTATTATCCAAGCTACAACCCTAGTTGGAAAAGCAAGATACTATAAGCCCAAGGGCTCCAATAGAGAAAAATAACTCAGTGAGGAAAGGAAATAAGGAAATAAATAAATGATGAGAACAAATTAACAATAAATCATTCTAAAAACAGTAACAACGTCAAAACAGATATGATACAAGTTGGTGTTACCATCCAAAGATCTGGACTTTTCGTTCATTTGGTATTCTCTGAATAATTGATCATCATTAAAGCTTATATGTATTCTAACTCATGTCTTGCTCACATTGCCATAATAAAAGTTTCCGATGCTGTCATCTAATGTGAATATATACATACATACATACATATATATATATATATATATATATATATATATATATTCATATATATATATATACAGTATATGTATATATATATATATATATAATTGTATACACATATATATATACATTTATATATACATATATATATATATATATATATATATACATATATATATACATATATTTATATATATATACATATACATATATTTATACACACACACACACACATATATATATATATATACATATATACATATATATATATATATATATATATATATATATATATATATATATATATATACATACAAATATATATGCAGATTTTTGGACAGAATGGGTATCCGATAAGGTTTACTAATTAAGATTTTGGGTCGTTGACATAAGAAGGAAAGTTGTAGAAGGAAAGTATCCTCTGCGTTGCTGTACCATAACTAGAAGCTGAAGATTCTTACTAAAGAATCTTTTATAGTAATTAGTGTGACGAGCTTAGTAATTAAGGAGATAGTATTGTGTGAAGGGAAGTTGTATCCTACCATATAATACATAAATGAATTTAGAGGAAAGAAATAGCCATTTGTGATTAGAATAGATGATTTCTCTTGTAAACAAATGATCATATTTATCAAGATATATTCTCTTCCTAATTCTTAGCTGTGCTGCCCTTTGCCTCAGACGTGGATGTTGGCTCCTGACTTGGGACACTGCGACTCAAATCTGCAGCCTTCTAGACCCCTTAACTACTCTGCCCATAATTGTGGATGGATCGCCTACGTTAAAAACGTATTTTAGTTCTCGCCCAAACAACCAACAAGTGAAAATGACCTCCAATAAATACACCTGGACAAATTGTAGATCAGAATGCGAAGATATGGGTGGACGTTTGTTTTATCCCCCTGATTATACATACGGGGCTCTTCTAACTACCATTTCTGGTGTTTCAATCTTTCATATGGGAATGTACCGAACCAGTGCCGATCTAAACACTTGGTACGACATGGATGGACAGGTTATCACTTCTCTCTTACCTTGGTACCCAAACGAGCCAAATAACGCAGGTGGAGACCAGTATTATATCATCTTGGAAGGTGGTCTGATAGCAGACGTAGAGGACATAACTTTACATTTGTATGAGTGTGCTTGTGAGGTATAGGTGTGAATGATGAATTTCAGGCATACCAGACTGGACATTTTGTAACCCTACCAACAATGATACTGATGATTTTGTAAATGGACCAAAATCTTGGCCCTTTTGCAAAATGTCGAGATATTTAAGTCATTTTGCAAAGTGACCACGAATTGGGTCTTTTACCATAATGGCCGGGCATTTTGTAAAATGGCCAATTTTCCAAAATGACCGTAACATATATACTCACTTCCGTTGAAACCCTTGATAAGCTTCGTAGATTTTGAACGTCTCATACCTCTTGTCTCAATAATTTTATGAAATCTATTTACATAATACTGTAATTGAATAGCAGTCTATGTAAGTTACTTCTCCTTAACATAAACGTTCATGATCCTTTTCCAGTTTTGCTATAATGTTTTGAGTATTTGGGCCGTAATGTTACTTCGTTCCTTTATGTGTAGAATCTACAATGAAGATAACATCCAACTGAGTTCCATTATGTGTAGATCTAACGATGAAGATAACAAATTATCCAACTTAGTTCCATTAAGTGTAGAATCCACAATGAAGATAACACCCAACTGAGTTCCATTATGTGTATAATCTACAATGAAAATAACATCCAACTTAGTTTCATTATGTGTAGAATCTACAATGAAGATGACATTCAACTTAGTTCCATTATATGTAGAATCCACAATGAAGATAACATCCAACTTAGTTCCATTGTGTGTATAATCTACAATGAAGATAACATCCAACTTGGTTCCATTATGTGTAAAATCCACAATGAAGATAACATCCAACTTAGTTCCATTATGTGTAGAATCTACAATGAAGATAACATCCAACTGAGTTCCATTATGTGTATAATCCACAATGAAGATAACATCCAACTTAGTTCCATTATGTGTAGATCATACGATGAAGATAACAAATTATCCAACTGAGTTCCATTATGTGTATAATCCACAATGAAGATAACATCCAACTTAGTTCCATTATGTGTAGATCATACGATGAAGATAACAAATTATCCAACTTAGTTCCATTATGTGTATAATCCACAATGAAGATAACATCCAACTTAGTTCCATTATGTGTAGAATCTACAATGAAGATAACATCCAACTGAGTTCCATTATGTGTATAATCCACAATGAAGATAACATCCAACTTAGTTCCATTATGTGTAGATCATACGATGAAGATAACAAATTATCCAACTGAGTTCCATTATGTGTATAATCCACAATGAAGATAACATCCAACTGAGTTCCATTATGTGTAGATCATACGATGAAGATAACAAATTATCCAACTTAGTTCCATTATGTGTATAATCTACAATGAAGATGGCATTCAACTTAGTTCCATTATGTGTAGAATCTACAATGAAGATAACATGTTATCAAACTTAATTCCATTATGTGTAGAATTTACATTGAAGATGACATCCAACTTAGTTCCATTATGTGTAGAATCTACAATGAATATAACATTTTATCCAACTTAGTTCCATTATGCATAGAATTTACATTGAAGATAACATCCAACTTAGTTCCATTATGTGTAGAATCTACAATGAATATAACATTTTATCCAACTTAGTTCCATTATGCATAGAATTTACATTGAAGATAACATCCAACTTAGTTCCATTATGTGTAGAATCTACAATGAAGTAACATCCAACTGAGGTCCATTATTTGTATAATCTACAATGAAGATGACATTCAACTTAGTTTCATTATGTGTATAATCTACAATGAAGATAACACTCAACTGAGTTCCATTATGTGTAGAATTCACATTGAAGATAACATCCAACTTAGTTCCATTATGTGTAGAATTTACATTGAAGATGACATTCAACTTAGTTCCATTATGCATAGAATTTACATTGAAGATGACATTCAACTTAGTTTCATTATGTGTATAATCTACAATGAAGATAACACTCAACTGAGTTCCATTATGTGTAGAATTTACATTGAAGATAACATCCAACTTAGTTCCATTATGCATAGAATTTACATTGAAGATGACATTCAACTTAGTTTCATTATGTGTATAATCTACAATGAAGATAACACTCAACTGAGTTCCATTATGTGTAGAATTTACATTGAAGATAACATCCAACTTAGTTCCATTATGTGTAGAATTTACATTGAAGATGACATTCAACTTAGTTCCATTATGCATAGAATTTACATTGAAGATGACATTCAACTTAGTTTCATTATGTGTATAATCTACAATGAAGATAACACTCAACTGAGTTCCATTATGTGTAGAATTTACATTGAAGATAACATCCAACTTAGTTCCATTATGTGTAGAATTTACATTGAAGATAACATCCAACTTAGTTCCATTATGCATAGAATTTACATTGAAGATGACATTCAACTTAGTTTCATTATGTGTATAATCTACAATGAAGATAACACTCAACTGAGTTCCATTATGTGTAGAATTTACATTGAAGATAACATCCAACTTAGTTCCATTATGTGTAGAATCTACAATGAAGATAACATTTTATCCAACTGAGTTCCATTATGTGTAGAATCTATAATGAAGATAACACTCAACTGAGTTCCATTATGTGTAGAATCTACAATGAAGATTTTATGTTTTCAAACTTAGTTCCATTATGTATAGAATTTACATTGAAGATAACATTTTATCCAACTTAGTTCCATTATGTGTAGAATCTACAATGAAGATAACATCCAACTTAGTTCCATTACATGTAGAATCTACAATGAAGATAACATGCTATCCAACTTGGTTCCATTATGTGTTGATCCTACAATGAAGATAACAAATTATCCAACTTAGTTCTATTATGTGTAGAATCTACAATGAAGATAACATCCTCAGATGTGGATCTTGTAATCATAAATATATCATCATTATCATGATCATATATGTTTGTTCTTTTCAACAATACTGATATACATATGATACCCACAATTATATTTCAGTGTCAACGAGCATCTGCCAATTAATTATAGGAAATAGATTCTGGTAGTAAAACTCAATATGTTTTGATTAGTAAAATCTGTAGATTTCTTAATATTTCCTCACCTTGAACTATTAATTTCAGGTATTTAAAGTATGATATTTGATTCATTATATACCACTTTTATTATTGAGTGTAATTTTGTATAATTCATTTCACTGATGTCCAGTTTGCACGAGCTTAAAAAGAGTGATCTTTTTAGAAAAGTATTCAAATTTATAATGTTAGATTTACCTCTATAATTGTCATAATTTGAATAAAATGAATATCTACCATCAATAAATTAAGTGTCAGAAACCTTGATGTTTTTAGTTTTATATTCTAAATTAAAGGAAAACGCAAAAAGAGTTTATCAATTTCTTTCAGAATTTTTTGAAAATTTGCACACTCTTGTGGAAACTCCTTGTTATCATTATTATTACTACTAGCCCAGCTGCAACCCTAGTTGGAAAAGCAAGATGCTATAATACCAGGGTCTTCAACAAGGAAAAATACCCCAGTGCGGAAAGGAAACGAGGAAATAAACGATATAAGTAATAAAAAATTTAAACTAAGATATCTAAAAAAAAAACATTAACAATATTAAAACAGATAATTCATATATAACTATAAAAAGACTTATGTTAGCCTGTTCAACATAAAAACATTTGCTGCAATTTTGAACTTTTGAAGTTCTACTGATTCCAATACCCGATTAGGAAGATCATTCCACAACTTGATCACAGCTGGAATAAAACTTCTAGAGTACTGTGCGGTATTGAAAAGGTCATTTACTAGGCATGCAGCCATCTACAAAATTAAATCCCGATAAACGTTGTGATGGCCTGGTGGTAGCGTCCTTGCCTGGTGATTGCCAAAACGGGGTTCGAGTCCCGCTCAAACTCGTTAGTTCCTTTAGTCTGTGCAACATCACCCTCCTTATGAGCTAAGGCTGGGGAGCTTCAGGGAGCCTACAAGTCTATCTGCTAAGTCATCAGCAGCCATTGTATGGCCCTCCTTGGTCCTAGCTTGGGTGGAGAGGTGGCTTAGCCACTGATCATATGTAACATGGTCAGTCTCTAGGCAATATCCTGCTTGATAGGGCAATGTCACTGTCCCTTGCCTCTGCCATTCATGATCGGCCTTCAAACCTTCAAGTGAATAAAAGGAGAAAGATAAGAAGTAAAAGAGATAATTCATGATTATATAAATGAACGAAATTTAGATATTCAAATCCCAAATTTTAAAAACAAATTCATGTCTCATGATTAATAAGCGTCACTATCATTGACCTTCAGGGAGATTGTTCCACAGTTTGAGAGCAAAGGGAATCAAATGACTTTTTGAGTGATCAGTGTATTGGTGAGGGACACCTAAAAGGGTTTGGATGTTGCTCCTCTTATTATTATTATTATTATTATTATTATTATTATTATTATTATTATTAATTGCTAAGCTACAACCCTAGTTGGAAAAGCACGATGCTATAAGCCCAGGGGCCCCAACAGGGAAAATAGCCTAGTGAGGAAAGGAAACAAGGAGAAATAAAATATCTTAAGGACAGCAACAACATTGAAATAAACTCATCATATATGTACTATAAATCCTTTAACAAAACAAGAGGAAGAGAAATGAGATAGAATAGTGTGCCCGACTGTACCGTCAAGCTAGAGAACTCTAACCCAAGACAGTGGAAGACCATGGTACAGAGGCTATGGCACTACCCAAGACTAGAGAACAAGAAGCACGAACTAATAGTAAAGCTGGTGGTACTGTTCAAATTCTAACTAAAGCTAATGGAAGGTGACTTAGAATATTCTATGGTGATTGGGTTAATCCTATTTAAAGGTTTTAAAGGGTTTAAAGGCTTAAGTGAATGGCAGAGTCAAGGGACAATGACATTGCCTTATCAAGCGAGACAATGCCCTACAGACTGACCATATATGAATGTGATCAGTGCCCAAGCACCCTCTCTACCCGAGCTAGGACTAGAGAGGGTCAGGCAATGGCTGCTGATGACTCAGTAGATAGACCTATGGGCTCCACCAAAACCGCCATATCCTTAGCTCACAGGGATAGTAAGGTTCCAGCAGCCAAAGGAACTAACGAGTCTGAGCGGGACTCGAACCCTAGTCTGGCGATCACCAGTCATGGACGTTAGCACACAGGCCACCAAAAGGGAATATTGACCATTACTTTGAAAAATGACAAATCTAGAGGTAATATGCTCTGGCCAGTGTGATGATGAAAGGTGGCCAAAGCTTAAATATGAATAAGGACACGTCTGCGGTCTTAGTCCTGTAGTGGACTGGAAGCAACTTAATTTGTTGTTGTTGTTACTACAAAAAGGTTTCCAGCTCAGCATCCTCTAGACTCAGAGGGACCAAGGGGGTAGATTTAGGAGCCATGATTTCTAATACAGGGTTTTTTAGAACTGGAGTTTAATGAAAGATTGAAAAAAAATAAATCAGACAATGGCTAGGTTAAGCACATGTGTCTATAGACCAGTGGGTCGATTTAGGAACTATGATTTCTAATTCAGGGTCTTTAGACCTGGAGTTTAATGAAAGATTGAAGAAAAGCAAATCAGACAATGGCTAGGCTAATTACATGTATCTATAGACCAGTGGTTCGATTTAGGAACTATGATTTCTAATGTAGGGTCTTTAAAACTGGAGTTTAATGAAAGATTGAATAAAACAAATGAAAAAATAGCTTGGTTAAGCTAAATTTGGAAATCAAATCGCCTGAAATTACATATAGAAATAAGGCTATATATCAATTTAGTGAGATCAGTGTTACAGTTATGGACGCGAGTCATGGTATTACAATGAAATAATATCCAACAGATTTTGTAGATTTTTTAATAAAGCCCTTAGAAAAAATATTGGGAGTTGAATGGCAGGATTAGACTAGAAATGAAACCATATGAGAGATTGCTCGAGTGCAATATGTGGATGAGATCATGGTGAGGGGTAGATGGAGATGGTTTGCGCATGCTCTTTGCACTACCCAAATGAGATTAATTCGCCAAAAATTTTAATTGGGCTCCACAAGGCACTAGAAGACTTGGAAGACCCATATATGGCTGAGGACTACTATAAAGTGCAAAGTGGGAGATGATGAATGGAGAAGTATTGATTTAAAAGCTCAAGATAGAGACGACTGGCGAAATCTAGCCGAGGCCCTTTAGCATCAACAGACGTTGGAGGAAATGATGATGATGTGCTTTATAAACATTAGAATTAACTTCAACATATCTAGACCATGCCGATGTGGTAACGTCCCTGACTGGTGAACGCCTGACTGGGGTTCGAGTTCCGCTCAAACTCGTTAGTTTCTTTGGTCGTTGCAGCCTCACTGTCTTTGTTTGGGGTAGCCTATAGGTCTATCTGCTGAGTTATTAGCAGCCATTGCCTGGCCTTCTTTGGTCCTAGCTTTGGTGGAGATGAGGCTTAGGTGTTGATTATATATATATATATATATATATATATATATATATATATATATATATATATATATACTGTATATATGTATATATATATATATACATATATATATGTATATATATATATGTATATACACACACGCGCACACACACACACACACACACACACATATATATATATATATATATATATATATATATATATATACAGGCACACACACACACACACATATATATATATATATATATATATATGTATATATATAAATATATATGTATATATATATATATATATATAAATATATATGTATATATATATATATATATGTATATATATATATATATATATATATATATATATATATATATATGGTCAGTCTCTAGGGCATTGTCCTATTTGATTGGGATATGTCACTGACCCTTGCCTCTGCCATTCATGAGCGACCTTTAAACCTTTAAGCAAAACGTTAACTTCAGGCAGCTATTTTAGCGGCCATCTAGAAATATTACTGTTTTCTCCTACACCATATATTTCTAACCTAATGGTGTGCTACTAAAATCATGTTCGATATGTCTGGTTATTAATTTTTCTTCCCCTTTTTTTGTTTAAGTTTTTTTTAGCTTATATAGGAAATATTTATTATAATGTTGTTACTGATCTTACATTTTATTTTTCCTCGTTTCCTTTCTTCAATGGGGTATTTTTCCTGTTGGAGCCCCTGTTCTTACAGCATTTCTCTTTTCCAACTAGGGTTGTAGTTTAACAAGTAATAATAATAATAATAACAATAATATATGAGCGTAAGCTTTCATTGTCATTCTTAACAGCTAAAGACGACAGCATGATCGAGTACTCACTTGTATCATGACAAAAGGTTATTACCCTACTACAAAGGTAGTCATTTACTTTTATCCGTGACTTTCTTTTTATCCTCTGAAAAAAATAGTATTTTTTTCTTAATACTCTAATGGTTAACATGAAAGACATGGTCGTCGTTTCTGAGCAAGGAACTGGTTGTAATTTTAGTCTTCTGGAATCGTTTTAAACGTTGTAGATGCTCTGGTAGTAACTTTAGTCTTGTGGAATCGTTTTAAACGTTGTAGATACATTCTGAGCAAGGAACTGGTTGTAATTTTAGTCTTGTGGAATTGTTTTAAACGTTGTAGATGCTCTGGTAGTAACTTTAGTCTTGTGGAATCGTTTTAAACGTTGTAGATACATTCTGAGCAAGGAACTGGTTGTAATTTTAGTCTTGTGGAATTGTTTTAAACGTTGTAGATGCTCTGGTAGTAACTTTAGTCTTGTGGAATCGTTTTAAACGTTGTAGATACATTCTGAGCAAGGAACTGGTTGTAATTTTAGTCTTGTGGAATTGTTTTAAACGTTGTAGATGCTCTGGTAGTAACTTTAGTCTTGTGGAATCGTTTTAAACGTTGTAGATACATTCTGAGCAAGGAACTGGTTGTAATTTTAGTCTTGTGGAATTGTTTTAAACGTTGTAGATGCTCTGGTAGTAACTTTAGTCTTGTGGAATCGTTTTAAACGTTGTAGATACATTCTGAGCAAGGAACTGGTTGTAATTTTAGTCTTGTGGAATTGTTTTAAACGTTGTAGATGCTCTGGTAGTAACTTTAGTCTTGTGGAATCGTTTTAAACGTTGTAGATACATTCTGAGCAAGGAACTGGTTGTAATTTTAGTCTTGTGGAATCGTTTTAAACGTTGTAGATACATTCTGAGCGAGGAACTGGTTGTAATTTTAGTCTTGTGGAATCGTTTTAAACGTTGTAGATACATTCTGAGCAAGGAACTGGTTGTAATTTTAGTCTTGTGGAATCGTTTTAAACGTTGTAGATACATTCTGAGCGAGGAACTGGTTGTAATTTTAGTCTTGTGGAATCGTTTTAAACGTTGTAGATACATTCTGAGCATGGAACTGGTTGTAATTTTAGTCTTGTGGAATCGTTTTAAACGTTGTAGATACATTCTGAGCAAGGAACTGGTTGTAATTTTAGTCTTGTGGAATCGTTTTAAACGTTGTAGATACATTCTGAGCAAGGAACTGGTTGTAATTTTAGTCTTGTGGAATTGTTTTAAACGTTGTAGATGCTCTGGTAGTAACTTTAGTCTTGTGGAATCGTTTTAAACGTTGTAGATACATTCTGAGCAAGGAACTGGTTGTAATTTTAGTCTTGTGGAATTGTTTTAAACGTTGTAGATGCTCTGGTAGTAACTTTAGTCTTGTGGAATCGTTTTAAACGTTGTAGATACATTCTGAGCAAGGAACTGGTTGTAATTTTAGTCTTGTGGAATTGTTTTAAACGTTGTAGATGCTCTGGTAGTAACTTTAGTCTTGTGGAATCGTTTTAAACGTTGTAGATACATTCTGAGCAAGGAACTGGTTGTAATTTTAGTCTTTTGGAATCGTTTTAAACGTTGTAGATGCTCTGGTAGTAACTTTAGTCTTGTGGAATCGTTTTAAACGTTGTAGATGCTCTGGTAGTAACTTTAGTCTTGTGGAATTGTTTTAAACGTTGTAGATGCTCTGGTAGTAACTTTAGTCTTGTGGAATCGTTTTAAACGTTGTAGATACATTCTGAGCAAGGAACTGGTTGTAATTTTAGTCTTGTGGAATCGTTTTAAACGTTGTAGATACATTCTGAGCAAGGAACTGGTTGTAATTTTAGTCTTGTGGAATCGTTTTAAACGTTGTAGATGCTCTGGTAGGAATTTTAGTCTTCTGGAATGGCTTTAAAGGTTGTAGATGCATTCTGAGCAAGGATCTGGTGGTAATTTTAGTCTTCTAGAATCGTTTTAAACGTTGTAGATGCTCTGGCAGTAATTTTAGTCTCCTGGAATCGTTTTAAACGTTGTAGATGCATTCTGATCAACGCTCTGGTTGTAATGTTAGTCTGTTCATTATTCTGAAAGGGTCATATTTTTTTTTTTTTACCCAAAGGGATTAGTATATATGATTTTTAAATTTTGAATTGGAAAAAATCTAGGTCATAGACTTAACTATGATTATCCTCATCTTCTCCTACGCCTATTGACGCAAAAGGACCTCGTTTAGATTTCGCCAGTCGTCTCTATCTTGAGATTTTAAATCAATACTTCTCCATTCATAATCTCCTACTTCAGACTTCATAGTCCTCAGCCATGCAGTCCTGGATCTTCCAACTCTTCTAATGCGCTTCATTTGGGGATAAGATCATGGTGAGGGGTAGATGGAGATGGTTTTGGGCATGCTCTTCGCACTCCCCAAGAGAGATTAGTTCACCAAAGTTTTAACTGGGCCCCACAAGGCACATGAAGAATAGAAAGACCCAGGGCTACATGGCTGGAAAGGATTATAAGGTCCCAAAATTACAATTAATATCTAGGATAATAACTCAAACTTTATCACCATTTTTAAAAACTTTGATTACCTTTTCTCTTAGTTTGTGTACGTGTCAGTAAATGTGAGTTTACAGAAGCTACTTGATACAAATTGTGTTATGTATTCCTGAAATTTATGTAAACAAATCCCCAGAGAAATTATTTGCAATCAGTGAAAATACCATTTAGTTAAATTAGCCTTTTACACCGTTTAAAAAAACAGTAATTTTAATCGAAAATTCTCCGTAAAAATATATCGTTCTCAGCCGTATTTCAAAATAATAAAGGCGACCGTAATTTTACCTAACTTTATTATTATCTTTTACGGGTTGGTGACCGTAATATCACTCCTCTACGTCAATATATGGGTTTTTAAAACGATAAAAATCTTTGTAAAAGTAATGCCAGGCATTTACTGATGTGTCTATTTACTCAACGAATAGGATAATTATTGCAAAAAACATCTTACGATGATAGTGTGAAAATAAAATGTAAACAGCCAAATTCGTTTTTAACCAATAATGGATAATTCCTAAGATAAATTCTATAACAATTTAGTCTATCATTTGAAAATATAAATCTTCATGTTTATTTCTATACAAAGTTACTTATTTGCTGATTTGCATATATCATTTTGGATACATAAGCCTACATGGCTGAGGACTATGTAGCATGAAGTAGGAGAGGATGAATTGAGAAGTATTGAATTATAAGGTCAAGATAGAGACGACTGGCGAAATCTAGCCGAGGCCTTTTGCGTCAATAGGCGTTGTAGGAAATGATATAT
>NC_090759.1:36215090-36217590 GCF_036898095.1 Palaemon carinicauda
TGTTTAAATAGCAATGAAGTGATCTGTGTTGAAACATTCGGCCAGAGCTGTTTTGTTACCTGGAATTTGTGTTTCTACGTGCAGTAAAATAGTCGTCTAACGTTTTGTTAACCGAAATATGTGTAGAAAAAGTTGTTTGAATATCAATGAAGTGAAATAGTCGACTAACGTTTTGTTACCTGGAGTATGTGTTGCTACGTGCAGTGAAATAGTCGACTAACGTTTTGTTACCTGGAATATGTGTTGCTACGTGCAGTGAAATAGTCGACTAACGTTTTGTTACCTGGAATATGTGTTGCTACGTGCAGTGAAATAGTCGACTAACGTTTTGTTACCTGGAGTATGTGTTGCTACGTGCAGTGAAATAGTCGACTAACGTTTTGTTACCTGGAAAATGTGTTGCTACGTGCAGGAAAATAATCGCCTAACGTTTTGTTACCTGGAATATGTGTTGCTACGTGCAGGAAAATAATCGCCTAACGTTTTGTTACCTGTAATATGTGTTGCTACGTGCAGTAAAATAATCGACTAACGTTTTGTTACCTGGAATATGTGTTGCTACGTGCAGGAAAATAATCGCCTAACGTTTTGTTACCTGGAATATGTGTTGCTACGTGCAGGAAAATAATCGCCTAACGTTGTGTTACCTGGAATATGTGTTGCTACGTGCAGGAAAATAATCGCCTAACGTTTTGTTACCTGGAATATGTGTTGCTACGTGCAGGAAAATAATCGCCTAACGTTTTGTTACCTGTAATATGTGTTGCTACGTGCAGTAAAATAATCGACTAACGTTTTGTTACCTGGAATATGTGTTGCTACGTGCAGGAAAATAATCGCCTAACGTTTTGTTACCTGGAATATGTGTTGCTACGTGCAGGAAAATAATCGCCTAACGTTGTGTTACCTGGAATATGTGTTTCTACGTGCAGTAAAATAGTCGACTAACGTTTTGTTACCCGGAATATGTGAAAAATAAGTTGTTTAAATAGCAATGAAGTGATCTGTGTTGAAACATTCAGCCAGAGCTGTTTTGTTACCTGGAATTTGTGTTTCTACGTGCAGTAAAATAGTAGACTAACGTTTTGTTACCCGGAATATGTGTAAAATAAGTTGTTTAAATAGCAATGAGGTGATCTGTGTTAAAACATTCGACAAATGCTGTTTTTTTCTAGCTGGAATATGTGTTTCTACGGGCAGTAAAATAGTAGACTAACGTTTTGTTACCCGGAATATGTGAAAAATAAGTTGTTTAAATAGCAATGAAGTGATCTGTGTTGAAACATTCGGCCAGAGCTGTTTTGTCAACTGGAATTTGTGTTTCTACGTGCAGTAAAATAGTCGTCAAACGTTTTGTTACCCGAAATATGTGTAGAAAAAGATGTTTGAATATCAATGAAGTGGTATGTTTTCAGTGAAAAACGTTGGTAGCTACGAGGCGTAAGGATAAACAACAATATTGACAAATCATCATTGGGCTAATCGACACATGTAACCGATGAAAGACAAGTGAATAGAAATTAGAAAAAAAAAAGAATTGCCACATAATTAAGTGAAAATTATAATATGATTTAATTTGTATCAGAAAATAGTGCATCATTAGTGACAAATTTTGACGTAATATTAAAGTTGTCTGTATATCAGATAATCTGAAGACTTTAAAGACAATTTGCCTTTAAGAAAATAAACTTCCCATAAACATTTGTTATAAGACAATTCTATTTTAATTATTCTGCGTAGACCTACATGAGATTGTGCTAATGAAATATGTTTGATATACTGAGCATTTAAATAAAATCCAAATAGTTTATTTTATTACACTTTCGAGGAGCAAACCTGTTTTACTTTCTAGATTTATGATTTCCAGTATTTTTTTTTTTTTTTTTTTGAGGCGTTGTCAGATTATGAGAAAATTCACCACCACGGAAATTTGATTTTTTCTTATAGATCATTCAAATTGAGATTACACAACAGCTTTTATTCATATGCTATATAAAGTAAAATCTAATTCAATTTATGTAGTTTATTGCGTCATTGATACGATTCTACTTCCCCAGAACTTATGAATACAAGTATAAGACATTTTCTCCTGTAAAACTCCTGTGATTTAAACAAGAAGAGTTTGTGTGGCTCTGTTTGGCAAGGTGATTTCTCTCGAGTAAGATGGGGGAGCATGCTGTTGGAGACGCAACAACACAGGTTAGTTATAATATGAGTGTTAAAAAAAAAAAAAAAAAAATTGCTTGGGGTGCGCTTGGAGACACTATTCTATCTTATTTCTCTTCTGTTTTTTTTTTTTTAAGTTTTTTAGATTTAATATATGAAAGTTTTATTCTAATGTTGTTACTGCTCTTAAAATATTTTATTTCGTTTGTTTATTACTTGTCTTGTGGTTTATTTATTCCCTTATTTCCTTTCCTCAGTGGGCTATTTTCCCTGTTGGAGACTTTGGGCTTATTGCTTAATGCTTCTCCAACTAGAGTTGTAGCTTAGCGAGTGG
>NC_090759.1:36225090-36227590 GCF_036898095.1 Palaemon carinicauda
CATATATAAACTATAGAAACTTTAACCGTGATTAATTGGCTGCACTCATCTTATTCAAATTTATAAGCATTATTTATAATTGCAAATTCCCTTTTTATTGATATATTTTGCTTATCTCTTTGCCTGGCCCTTCCTGGTGCTTGCATGGGTGGAGTGGGGTCTTGGGCGCTGATAATATGTATATATGGTAAGACTCCAAGATTAACTAGGATTATTAAATCATAAAAACTAACCGAATCTCCAGATAAGATACGTAATGTCGATAAACGTGAATGAAAAATATCGCCAAATTGCTGAATGTTAGCGAAAATTGCTTATTTCCAACTAAAGCCAGGCTGACACTTGCACGAATTTGCGGCACACATTGTCCCGACTCGAGTCGTGAATTGGCGTGAAGTGTTCGTAAACCCGTCGTGACATCGTGGCATGTCTTGACGAGAATTTTGAATGGTCAAAGTTTGGACACGATAAAATTTCGTGACCGGTTCATGAACTATGCACGAACTGTACGTGAACTCGTCAGGACGATGCGGGAAGTGCGCAAACTATGCACGAACTATGCGTGAACTCGTCGTGCCAGTTTGTGTCAATATGGACAGGTCAGCTGTGATTCTGAGGTAATTTTTTTTTCTTTTTTTTTTTTTTTGATCTTCCAGTTCGAGCCACAAAATGTCACAATTTGCCACGACAAATTCGTGGCAAAAGGTCATGCAAGTGTCAGGGTACCTTAACTCCTTCACATGGTCCTTCGACTTGAAAACATCTGTAAAGTTATGTTAAATGTCATAAGGCAAATTATCATTTTTATTATTTCTGGAGTAGACCCTCTTTTAAGCAGGTTTTATTGAAAGTGATTGCTGCCTCAGTGACATGAATTTTGTGATTAACTTTTTCTGTTGTTCTTATTATCTTTTTCTCTTCATAGTTACTGGTGGGTTGTAGCAATGAAGAGAAAAAGATATTAAGAACAATATAAAAAGTTAATTACAAAATTAACGCCACTGAGGCAGCAATCACTTTCAATAAAATATATTATAATTATTATTATTATTATTATTATTATTATTATTATTATTATTATTATCATATTGAGCTATGTTTCATAAATACCTGCACAGATAATTCAATCAGCAATAAAAAACGAGATTAAACCCATGACTATTCAGCCCTGACTATGCACATGTAAATCTTTTACTCAACCTTTACAAGAACCTTAATGCAAAGTCTACGTATACAGGTAACTCGGTTCTACACACCTGCATTATGAAGTCAGATGAGGAATCCGTGACATTTCTACTAAGCCAAGAAGGATTGAACGTAAGCCTTCAAGATGATTATGGCTACACTCCTTTACATGTGGCGGCCGTTGTTAATAACGTTCGCATCATCAATCTCTTAGTCGAAGCTGGTGCCAATCGTAACATACGAACAATTCATGGCTGTACTCCTCTGCACATCGCCAGCATGAGCGGATCCTTGGAGGCGGTCAAAAGGCTTCTGGAACTGAAATTGGACATTTACGCCGTTGATAACGAAGGTCGGACTCCCTGTGACCTGGCTGACGAGCGGGGAATGAGCGAAGTCTATTGGTTCTTCATTAAGAAGGCTGGGCAGATTGAGAAAACTGTTTTGACTCCTCCTCAAAAGGTGAGTAGGTCTTCTACATGTACATGACTATAGTCAATTCTTTTTTAGTGAGGCAGATTTACACCGACTCGCAGTGGTGCCCTTTTAGCTCGGAAAAATTTCAATTCTTTTTAGTGAGGCAGTTTTACACCGACTCGCAGGGGTGCCCTTTTAGCTCGGAACAGTTTCCTGATCATTGTTTGGTTGGACAAGATAATTCTGACCAATCAGATAGCAGGAAACTTTTCAGGGCTAAAAGGGCACCGCCGCGAGTCTGTGCAAATGCGCCTCATTAAGAAAAATTGAGTATGAAAATTACTCTATTCACCGATTTCTAGTTTTTCTGTATTTATTTTTAATATAAGAAGTTTAGCAGTATAATGTAAGAAGTCCTGGCGATTATTGAGTGTAATAATAGATTTATTCAGTTCTTTTAATATGCGTAAAACAAATTTTTATACACCATAGAAACTGTTTGCCTGTGTGCAAAAAATATTGAAAACTTGTATGTACATTATGTGCTCTTCGATCAAACAACAGTAAGATATTTCTTGATAAGGTTATTTAACAATGAATTTGAAAATGAAAATGAAATGTCAACCAATATATATATATATATATATATATATATATATATATATATATGTATATATATGTACACACATATATATATATATATATATATATATATACATATATATATACATATATAAATATGAATAAATAAATATATATATATACATATATATATATATATATATATATATATATATATATATGTATTGCAGATGTAATCTTTTTAAGCACGAAAATAGGTTAATATATGGTAGTCCACATAAGGAAAATCAAAAGGTTGTGTACATGTAGAAATTCT
>NC_090759.1:36230090-36247590 GCF_036898095.1 Palaemon carinicauda
TTAATTCAAGTTAGAATCTATATAGAATTGTTGTTAATTTGATGACTCTTATTTTCTAATGAAATATTTTGTACTCTTTTTAAAGAGAGTTCTTTAGAAATATGAGGAAATCACTCAACCTTCTCTTTTTACTTTTGTAAGCAATGCAGAAGAAAATGTCCGCGTAGATTTACTCCTCCACTGTTATATCATATAAAAACACCACAAATGACATAAAGGAAAATGTGTAAATATAGACAAGATGTCATCTTGGCTTTTATTCCTGATGCCTGGCAGATGATCTTACTGGAATTAGTATGGACCGGCAGGGGTCACTTGCTTAGTTACATAGGCACTGCGCATCACAAGGAACTGGCTATCCTTTGATGAATTCACCCAATGAATCCTCTATGGATTTAGTCAATCTATAGACGACTGGTGAAATCTAACCGAGTCCCTTTGCGTCAGTGGGTGTGTGAGAAGATGATGATGATGAGGATGATGATACAATATGTAAAGTATATGCATAAAAGTTCTAACTGTATTTTGTAGATATTTTGTTATTTTTGGTATGGTAACATCTGTTATTTGCTATTTTCTTTTCAGACAGTAGCACATGTGCTTGAAGAGGAGCTGACGAGGGTAGACACAAGTAATATCGAACTGAGAGAGGGAATCAGCCACATAGTGGAAAAAGTCAAGAGCGATACACCTTGGATAGCACGTTGGCCCCATAATGATAGCATCAGATATGACTTATCACAAAAGCCATTAGCCTGCAATGCAGTGCACGACCCAAATCCTAATTTCGCATATTCGTCTGATTATCTGACCCACCTTATGGTTCAAGCTGTCGAATCCAACTGCGGTCTCACAGTGGGCTTTCTTCAACAAGCAGGAGGGATTCCATTTGCACCTGATCCTAAGAGCGAAGTGTCTCCTTTTACAATGGCAGTCATGTGTCAGCACTGGGGCATTGTGCGCCAGCTTGCCCAAGGAAGTGCGTGTCTGTACATTCCTGACAGTTCTGGATATTACCCTAGGGATTATCTTCCGGAATTTTACATGAGGGAGTTAGAAAAGGTAGGATTCAATATCTAAATGCATGTCTGTACATCCCTGACAGTTCTGGATATTACATAAGGGAGTTAGAAAAGGTAAGATTCAATATTCAAGTGCATATCTATACATCCCTGACAGTTCTGGATATTATTCTAGGGATTATCTTCCAGTATTTTACCCGAGTGAGTTAGAAAAGGTGAGATTCAATATCTGGAATGCAAGCTAGTCTTGGTTAGTGTCATAACCTCTGTACCTTAGTCTTCCACTGTCTTAGGTTAGAGTTCTTTTTCTTGAGGGTACACTCAGGCACACTATTCTATTTGTTTCCATGTTTCCTTTCCCCACTGGGCTATTTTTACTGTTGGAGCCTTTGGCTTATAGCATCCTGCTTTTCCAACTAGGGTTGTAGCTTAGTAAGTAAGTAAGTAAGTAAGTAACAACAACAACAACAATAATAAAAATACTAAAAATACTAAAAATAATAATAAAATAATTTGGTTTTACATAAATTGCATTAAAGATGAAGATATATTACTACTACAGAAATAACTCCATATATTTCTTTTTATATTTCAGGAGGTGTTTGACAGAGAAGCAAGAAAAATCGAGGATGAACTTGAAAAGACAAGAGAGCAGTCAATGAAAGACGAATTTAGAAGAATTCAAGAATTACACTCAACCCTTTTCAATATCTATATACAAAAAGATCGACCAAAGGCAACAGTTCGTGCCAGCGACGACTTGATAGCGGAAACCCTACAGCTTGCTTCTCAACAGGGACTTTCACAACTAATACATTTTTTACTAGAAATTCTACAAATTGATGTCAATCTCCAGGTGGAGAAACTCATTGGCACTACAGCTCTCCATCAAGCTGCTGCCTTTGGACATTCAGATTTGTGTGTCTTGCTTAGAGCTAGGGGAGCCGAAGTAGACATAAAAGATCACTTCCTACATACGCCTGCTCATTTTGCAGCTATGTTTGGCCACGAAGCGGCTTATAAACAGCTAGTAACGCTTATGGACAACCCCGAGTCAGAAAACTTGTCAAATAACTCTCCTAGATCCATGAAAAATAACTTTTGTATACTGCTTGATCAATATGGGGTCTTAGATGAATTTCTAGAAGTAGGTGATGATGTGTTTACGTGCAGTGATCCAGCTGAAGCTGAGAAGAGGAAGCTAGACCAAATGACGCTTTCATACATTGTTGAGCAAAGTCATCATTTATGTGTGAATTTCAGTGAGGGTGAGGCAGCAGAAGTTAAAGTTGTGGTGACTGCTGAGCTGGAAAAGATAAAAGAGAAGATTTCTCAAGTGAACCCTCTTTTCACTGGAAGACTAGAATTACTTGGAAGTGCTGCTGATAAGACGCGTCTTCACGCACCAGATGAATTCGATTTTAATTTTTGTGTAGATACTGAAACAGATTTAACTTTAAATGTCGTCAAAATTAAAAACAAAAAGGAAGCCCTTCTCAAGGGTCATGAAAAGTATTTGGAAGTTAGTTCACAAAATGAGACAATTAATACATTGCTACAAAAGTCAAACTGGAAAGATGAATTTTATAGAGCTGTAGCTAAATCAATGGAAGGCCATGTCTTTTCAGATAGCCGCTTAAGCTTGGTTCCACCTGGTGTAACTAGAACCCAAGTTGGAGTTGGCATATCACTATCGTGGCAAGGACTGCGATATCCTATTCTGTTAATTGGGATTGACCTAGTTCCTGTGTTAAAAGCGTCTTGGCCTGAAAATTTAGAAAGGCCCTATTTAACTCCTCCACCAATCTCTCACGTTTATATTTCCAGTATTGGTGATGGGGCTTGGAGACTCTCGTTTGCAAACCTAGAAGCTGATATACTGAAGTCTCTGGAACCAGAGGAGCTTGAGGTTTATCTCACATGCAAAACGCTACTCTCTTGCATGAAAGCCGAACCGTGGATGCCGAAAGCGATTAAGAATAAATTCACTTGGTGGAGCTCTCGAAGATGGAAAATACCAATACCCTCAGGTTTTGCCCTTAAGAACTGTTTTCTCAGACAACTAGAGAAGAAGAAACGAAATAAAGCTACTTGGGGAAGAGATACTTTAGCCTTTCATATGCTAGATGTTTTCAAACTAATGGTAGAAAAGGAATTATATGAAGTGACAGGTATAACTGGATTGGTGGGAAAAAAGATCTATGCATACTTTGGTGGTAAATTTGAGCAACCAAAGCTTGGAGAAGGGTCTTTGGAAATTATAAGATACTTAGAAAAATATTGCAAATAGCTAAATAGGTACACGAGTTTTAAAAGTCATGCTTTAGAGGAGTGCTGGGAATCTGCATTTCCAATTGTGTTCATTTATAAACAAGTGTGGATCATGAAATTATGTTTTTATACTTGCCTTTTTTAGTTTTGGTGATATTCTATGAATAACTTTCTAATGCTATTTTTCCAGAATCTATATAAAATCTTTAATAACTTTGTAAATTCTTTATCTATACCCAGTTTTGTTTAGGATATACTGCCTTGTGATAGGGGTGTAAGAATAATACCACTGAATGTCTGAGTGTCGTAAAAAGCGACTAAAAGGACAGCTTCTGCCTTACAGTCTTGCTTTTTAGCAAAAAGGCTAAGTCCACTGACAATGAATATTATAACTGCTGCCTTGCAGTATGACTATCAAGTCAAAGGTTAGGCCTGCTGCCAATAATTGCGGTTCATGATTGCAAGGGATTGTGATCGTAAAAACTCAGTCAAATTATAAGCCATACCTGATACTATTAGAGGGAGCATCAGGCAACCGACCCCTTAAAGAAGAGATCACAGTAAGAAAGAAGAAGAAGAAGAAGAAGAAGAAGAAGAAGAAGAAGAAGAAGAAGAAGAAGAAGAAGAGTTTTGTTTATGATATGAGGAAACTAAAATTTCTCCGGGTTAAAATTTTCATGGTATCAATTTCAAAAGCAGTTCATTGAATGAGTTTAAAAGCAAATTGGGTAAGTTACACGCTTTGCACACGATTATATTTTCTAAATGTGATTACAACTGCATAGGGACTAATTAACTTTTGGGATTACGGTACCTGAAACTTTGTGTAGCAAGGACCGGTCATTCGTTCCTATCGCTTAAGCCCATCGGTATTCAAAAAGTCAAATCTTGAATGAGCTTTATTACTAACAATAACTTAACCTCGTAGAATGATAGTGACACCAATGTTCTTCACTAAAAGCGTTACTGAAGGGTCTCTGTAGTTTTCTTCTGGCCTTTAAGTACATCCCATTTGTAACTTACTATGTTACCTGACTCACCTCTCACCCCATTCCTTTTTAAAGACTTAAAGGCTGCTTATGAATGGCAAAGACAAGGGACAGTGACATTGCCCTATCAAGCAGGACAATGCCCTAGAGACTGACCATACATCGTATGATCAGCGCCCAAGCCCCCTCTCTACCCATGCTAGGACTAGGAAGGGCCAGGCAATGGCTGCTGGTGACTCAGCAGATACACCTATAGGCTCCCCCACACCACGAGGATGGTAAGGTTGCAGATACTAATGGCACAACCAAGACTGAGCGGGACTCAAATTTCAGACTGGCAAATACCAGGCAGAGACGTTACCAATCAGGCCACCAAAATTGGTGTCAACCTCATATAGCTATTACTTCATGACGCTAATGTGTGATATCTTCATCTGTTGCACTTTGGAACCTAGATTTCTTCTTTCCACCGTTATCCCTACATTAAGGCGTCGGTTGCCTGATGCGCCCTCTCCAATGTCTTCCTGGTGGCTCGGCGTCAATGACCTTAGATGTCAGGATGCCTGAAAACTTTAAATCATTCATTCATTCCTTTGTGGTGGAAAACGAGAGAGGGTTGGCTATGGCACCTTAGCAGTACCAACCAAACTCAGATGAGTCCCTCGTCAGGCAAAGAGGAACGATGAGTAAAAATCTCCTTTTGTTTCTTTTTTCATGTCACCTACCTCCCAAGATTGGGGAGGCACCATGGTAGATAGTTACTGAGATTCTCTACCTTCCTCTGCTTTTCTTGAATATTTATGTTTTCTTCTTTTTAAGAGGGTCGATGTCAGTAGAAATAGATCATGATAAAAAAGAAAAGATAACTTTGTGATTTTATTTGGTTGGTAATATCAGTGCATCTTATCCCTAATTTAGAGTTTCGAAATATTTATCTTTTTTTTTCTCTTACCACTAGTTGTTCTTCGTGCTGTTTAGTCTTGTTTATCACATTACTCAGCAACTTTAACTTTGAATCATTGATTGATTGATTGTTTTGAGGTTTTCTGGCATCTTGACATCTAAGGTCGGAATCATTGAGGTCACACAGATATAGATATAGATATTTTCTTAAAATAAAATCGTACTGCTTCCTTTTTCGAAGTGATGTGGTATTTTTTATCTATCCCTTCTGTTTCATCAGAAATAAAAAAAAATACAGTATTTTTTTCTATCTGAGTAATGATAATATTTTATTTTCCAATTACTTGAATTTCTCTTCCCCTCTCATTACTGGTGATCTAAGTACCATTTTTCTACTATAGCGCATACTTAAAAAGCTACCCAAATTCCTTTATCGCGCCCTATATGACTGCTATAGCGCTCCCAGGTTAGTCGAGAAATCAGAATTTCCTCATCAAATATTTTGCTTAACAAATCAGTAGTTTTTTTCCTAACAGCCTCATCATGCACATTTATTTTCCAAAGATTTAATTTTTGATTTCACAAATTTATTTTAGTCTACTATAAATCTTATCATTTACTTTTTTTTACCTTAGTGCATTCGAATTTCAAAGAGAAAAACTTTAACAAAAAGCTACTTATGACTGCTAGCAATGTCGTAAATCTAGGTGCTTTGAAGTCCACAATTGGAATTAACATCATGTATATGTGTCCCTTTTTACCAATACGATTGCACGTCTCTCTCAAATAAGATTCACCAGAAATAAATAGTTACCCCTAAAACCAAACCCGTTACTCGACTATTCATTTTCTTTCACACTGGCTTCTTAGTAATGTAAGAAAACGAATCCGGGTTTAGAGATGACTGACCAATATATCTTGCATTTAGTTTCTTTGAATGTTTGCATAGAGATGCAATTTTACGGAAGGTTAACTAAAATTTCACATTGGTATTATTGTAGTGTATTACAGGGTAATATAACCTAGGAAAAAAAACTACTTTCTCATATAGAAAAAATTACGCTCTCTTCGAAAATGACACTCGTTTCCGTCGCAAATGAATAGTTTCAGAAATATATATACAGCTATATCCAACGATAATGGGGGACCCCCAGTGGGAACTCAGGGTTTTGGGTGGGGAAAACATACTGGGGAAACGATATATAATCGTAAAACAAGCCTTTTCTTCTCTATACATTACCTTCTTGAATGTATAATAAACGGAGGAAAATACAAAACTGTATAGCTGGATAAACTTTGGAGGCGCCGTTGCAAAGATTGTCTCATGAAAAAATACAGTAACCAGTGCTGCCAACGTCTGATGTAGATCAAATTTTAACGTATCATGCTAACATTAGCATTGTTTTTCATTAAATTTTTCTCATTCTATTGCCCGTTCTAGACGCTCTTGTACGTACGTTTGTACATAGCAGGTTTCGACTGTCTGCGCAAAAACCCCGCCTCTCTGCGCAGAGACTTTTCCTCCATCAATAGGATTTCTTCTTCTCTAATCGTGAAATGTAAGTATTCATCTCTCTACCAGCTCTGTTCAAGTCTATTACTGAAAAAAACACAGTTTGAAGTAGCATTATCACACAAAATATGAGGTGTATGTATGATAGCGGCCACCTGTATGTATGATGACAGCCTGCTAAGAATATGGCAGTCCAATGGGGGTTGCAGGGAGGGATAATTCCCCCGTTAGGTAAGTAGGAAAGGACACAGCTTGTAGGTTAGATTAGGTGGGGAAGTCAATCTAAGTGTTGTTCTTATGTAGAGGTTTTGTAGAAAAAACTTCTTACGAAAGACTAGAAAATGTGGAAAAGTTCCCATTTTCTTTACACACTGGAGGAGCTGGCCGCTGATATAAAAAGCCTCCCAAAATCTAATAGATGGAAACATTTTGAAGAAACAAATGTAATGGAAAATTAAACATAACAATATGGGGTGTGCCTGAAGAGTGTAAAAGAACGTAAAGGAAGTGAATAGCGTAAAGGAACGTAAAGGGATATAAAGTTATGATTTAACTAGTTAGTACTAATCAGAAAAGTATTGGTAGTACACCTGCGATGGACGTTGGCAATTCCTAGCGTGGGTTATAATGTGAGTTGATAATAATAAAACGTTATTGAGCCTCACTATCGAATTCAGTTCTAATGGTTTTTGCTCCGCCGTGGCTTGCTGCGCCTAGTTAACATAACATCACTGCTCCTCTGTTCTTGTCATCGGTACATGGATGAGCTGTACTCGCAAGGCCTGTGGGTCATTATTTCAGGGGATATCTTTTAAAAATTCTGATGGTTTTTCTCCGCCGTGGCTCGCTTTACTCGCAAAAAAATATCACTACTCCTATGTTCTGGCAAGCGGTACATGTTGAGCTGTGCTTGCAAACCCTGTCGGTCATTATTTCGGGGATATTTTTTACTTTCACATGAGCAACAATAGCTATATGGACACTGTCTGGAAAACTTCTTATTAGAAAACTACATATATTGACCTTTTTCACATTCCTGTGCGCTTTCTGTGGCCCTTCACGGTCCTTTACGCTATTCAGTAACACCGACAATATGTTAATACATCTAAAAATCAGAGGTAACTGTACTTCGAATTACTTCCTCCTGCCCCAAGTATCCCGCATCAACTGACATTATCCCGTTTGGTGAACAGCAAAATGAACGTAAGAGATGATCGGCTAATCAGGGCTGCTTTCGCATAAGTCTGGTATGCTAACGAAGTTGGGAGGAGGTTATGTTTTCGGACCCATTTATCCGTTTGGTTGTGTGTGAACAGCTTCCTAACTACAATTTTCCTCATAGAGTAGTGAAACGTTCAGGGATTAATTGTTATGTTGAGACGTGGAGTAACACTGTGGCTAATTATCTTATGGGTGTAGACCCATGAAACGTTTGAGGTAAAGAGTAATTAAAATAACAAATAATTTATATTAATTTGATATTATAGCCAAGATATAATTCTAAACTTAGCTTATATCTGTAGACAAGTTGTACCAATGGAAAACCCATAGGCCTCTGAGAATGTGCCTCAAATGTTTTCCTTTATATGAGTATCATACTCCTTAATGATTGTATGTGTGTATGGGTTGATTTTGAGACAGACAAAGAGACTAACATAATGTTTCGATAATAATCAACTAAAGTGTTATTCCATAACCAGAGACCCGTTTCGTAACTAGAGACCCGTTTTATAACCAGAGACCCGTTTCATAACCAGAGACCCTTTTCAAAAGCAGAAACCCGTTTCATAAGCAGAAACCCGTTTCATAACTAGAGACCCTTTTCATAAGCAGAGACCCGTTTCGTAACCAGAGACCCTTTTCATAAGTAGAAACCCATTTCATAAGCAGAGACCCTTTTCATAAGCAGAGACCCGTTTCGTAACCAGAGACCCTTTTCGTAAGTAGAAACCCGTTTCACAAGCAGAGACCCTTTTGGTAAGTAGAAACCCGTTTCATAACCAGAGACCCTTTTCATAAGCAGAGACCCGTTTCGTAACTAGAGTCCCTTTTCGTAAGTAGAAACCCGTTTCATAACTAGAGACCCTTTTCATAAGCTAAGACCCGTTTCGTAAACAGAGACCCTTTTCGTAAGTAGAAACCCGTTTCATAACTAGAGACCCTTTTCATAAGCTAAGACCCGTTTCGTAAACAGAGACCCTTTTCGTAAGTAGAAACCCGTTTCATAACTAGAGACCCTTTTCATAAGCTAAGACCCGTTTCGTAAACAGAGACCCTTTTCGTAAGTAGAAACCCGTTTCATAAGCTGAGACCCTTTTCGTAAGTAGAAACTCGTATCATAACCAGAGACCCTTTTCATAAGCAGAGACCCGTTTCGTAACTAGAGTCCCTTTTCGTAAGTAGAAACCCGTTTCATAACTAGAGACCCTTTTCATAAGCTAAGACCCGTTTCGTAAACAGAGACCCTTTTCGTAAGTAGAAACCCGTTTCATAAGCTGAGACCCTTTTGGTAAGTAGAAACCCGTTTCATAACCAGAGACCCTTTTCATAAGCAGAGACCCGTTTCGTAACTAGAGTCCCTTTTCGTAAGTAGAAACCCGTTTCATAACTAGAGACCCTTTTCATAAGCTAAGACCCGTTTCGTAAACAGAGACCCTTTTCGTAAGTAGAAACCCGTTTCATAACTAGAGACCCTTTTCATAAGCTAAGACCCGTTTCGTAAACAGAGACCCTTTTCGTAAGTAGAAACCCGTTTCATAACTAGAGACCCTTTTCATAAGCTAAGACCCGTTTCGTAAACAGAGACCCTTTTCGTAAGTAGAAACCCGTTTCATAACTAGAGACCCTTTTCATAAGCTAAGACCCGTTTCGTAAACAGAGACCCTTTTCGTAAGTAGAAACCCGTTTCATAACTAGAGACCCTTTTCATAAGCTAAGACCCGTTTCGTAAACAGAGACCCTTTTCGTAAGTAGAAACCCGTTTCATAACTAGAGACCCTTTTCATAAGCTAAGACCCGTTTCGTAAACAGAGACCCTTTTCGTAAGTAGAAACCCGTTTCATAAGCTGAGACCCTTTTCGTAAGTAGAAACTCGTATCATAACCAGAGACCCTTTTCATAAGCAGAGACCCGTTTCGTAACTAGAGTCCCTTTTCGTAAGTAGAAACCCGTTTCATAACTAGAGACCCTTTTCATAAGCTAAGACCCGTTTCGTAAACAGAGACCCTTTTCGTAAGTAGAAACCCGTTTCATAAGCTGAGACCCTTTTGGTAAGTAGAAACCCGTTTCATAACCAGAGACCCTTTTCATAAGCAGAGACCCGTTTCGTAACTAGAGTCCCTTTTCGTAAGTAGAAACCCGTTTCATAACTAGAGACCCTTTTCATAAGCTAAGACCCGTTTCGTAAACAGAGACCCTTTTCGTAAGTAGAAACCCGTTTCATAAGCTGAGACCCTTTTCGTAAGTAGAAACTCGTATCATAACCAGAGACCCTTTTCATAAGCAGAGACCCTTTTCATAAGCAGTGACCCTTTTCATAAGCAGAGACCCGTTTCATAACCAGAGACCCTTTTCATAAGCAGTGACCCTTTTCATAAGCAGAAACCCGTTTCATAACCAGAGACCCTTTTCATAAGCAGTGACCCTTTTCATAAGCAGAGACCCGTTTCATAACCAGGGACCCTTTTTATAACCAGAGACCCTTTTCATAAGCAGAGACCCGTTTCGTAACTAGAGTCCCTTTTCGTAAGTAGAAACCCGTTTCATAACTAGAGACCCTTTTCATAAGCTAAGACCCGTTTCGTAAACAGAGACCCTTTTCGTAAGTAGAAACCCGTTTCATAAGCTGAGACCCTTTTCGTAAGTAGAAACTCGTATCATAACCAGAGACCCTTTTCATAACCAGAGACCCTTTTCATAAGCAGTGACCCTTTTCATAAGCAGAGACCCGTTTCATAACCAGAGACCCTTTTCATAAGCAGTGACCCTTTTCATAAGCAGAAACCCGTTTCATAACCAGAGACCCTTTTCATAAGCAGTGACCCTTTTCATAAGCAGAGACCCGTTTCATAACCAGGGACCCTTTTTATAACCAGAGACCCTTTTCATAAGCAGGGGCCCATTCCATAACCAGAGACCCTTTTCATAAGCAGAGACCCATTTCATAAGCAGAGACCCTTTTCATAAGCAAAACCCGTTTCATAACCAGAGACCTGTCTTAGATCCAGTAGCCTTTTTCGTACCCAGAAACCTGTTTCATAACCAGACGCTCCATTTTTAACTAGGAGCTCAATTCATAACCAGAGACAGTTTCAAACCCAGAAACATGTTTCAGACCAAGAAGCCTGATTCATAACCAGAAGTCCATTTCATAACCAAAATTCCATTTCATAAACAAAAGCCCAATTCATAACCAGAACTCAAGTTAATAGCCAGAAGCCCATTTCGTAACCAAAACCCCATTTCGTAAAGAAAACCCCAATTCATAACCAGAAGTGACTTCTGGTTATGAATTGGTTATTAATAGCCAGAAGCCCATTTCATAACCATAAGCATGGCTCCTAACCAGAGACCTGTTTTAAAACCAAAAGCCTATTTCATAACAATAACCTAATTACATACTTAAAAGCCCTATCCACAACCAATGACTCGTTTCAAAATGACTCTTGCCTGGAAAACCTAACTGACTGATGTCCTCTCCTGTTTTGCAAAGTGGTTTTATAAAATTCAAATCGTTGTTGATGGCGTTGTTGTTGTTGTCCATTCTGTGAAGGGCGTTTTCAGAGGCAATCAACAGCGAGAACGGGAGGATTAGACTGATAAAATTGCTATGATGTGGAGGATTTTATTTGGCCATAGGTGAAAATAAAAAGAGGGGAATATTGTCGTGGTTCTAAGGTAGCCTTCTGGGAAGTAATGGTATTCTGACTTTGGAAATGCAAAAGGAATATTATTGACTCTTACTGTGCTGGGATTGAAGTGGTTCGTCTAAATACACACACACACACACACACACACACATATATATATATATATATATATATATATATATATATATATATATATATATGTATATATGTATATATATGTATATATATACATATATATATATATATATATATATATATATATATATATATATATATATATATACTGTAAATATTTATATATGCATATATATATGAATATATATATATGTATATGTACATATATATATATATATATATATATATATATATATATATATATATATATATATATTTATATATATTATATACATATGTATATTATATATATACATATATACATATATATACAGTATATATATATATATATATATATATATATATATATATATATATATATATATATATATATATATATATGCATATATATATGTGTGTATGTGCATGTGCGTGTGTGTATAGTGATTCTCTTGGCTAAGATGTGTTCTACGAACCCGTTTGTACAGTGTTAGGGTTTGTTTTCATATGAAATACCAGTTATTATATCCGCCTCATCAAATCCAAGTTGACTTACATGACAAGTGATATTGTTCTAAAGAAGGAAAATAGCTTTACCAAGCTCGCATAGGATTGGTTTAAGTTTTGTTATTCAAATGAACTTGATTGTTTCGGGGAATACAACGAAACATCAATTATTATTATTATTATTATTATTATTATTATTATTATTATTTTCATTATTATTATTATTATTATTTTCATTATTATTATTATTATTATTATTACTTGCTAAGCTACAACCCTAGTTGGAAAAGCAAGATGCTTATGCCTGGGTGCTCCAACAAGGAAAATAGCCCAGTGTGGGAAGGAAAGAGGAAAAATCAAATATTTTAAGAAGAGCAACAACATTAAAATACATATTTCCTATATAATCTATAAAAACATTAACAAAACAAACGGAAGAGAAATAAGATAGAATAGTGTGACCGAGTGTACCCTCAAGCAAGAGAACTCTAACCCAAGGCAGTGGAAGACCATGGTACAGAGGCTATGACACTACCCAAGGGGATGTTATCAATTTGTTAATTGAAAAGAAAGAAGTAAAAGAAAAAAAGTCTTTAAAACTTACGGCTAATTTAATGATGCCCCAAGCCGTGGAAAAGAACATTCTAGCCGTCTTTCTTCAAGACTAATTCTTATGGCCATTTTAGTGGCATTTTCACTTCCAGATTACGTAAGCAAACAACTAAGCGGGCTTTGAGTAAACATTCAGAACAAACAATCATCATTTTTCTGAATTCCTTGAATGTTTGTCTACATAACTTTCCGCTCGTTGAGCAAACGGGAGGATGTGGCCGCTTCGTTGTGTTTGAAACTTAGCACCTAGGGAAGATGGTGTCTGTAAAGGAAAAATGACGGTATTCAAGTGTAACTTCCTGTTTATTTTTTGTTTAAAGTAACTACCTGTTTGAGAGTCCCTGGCTAGTTTTCTTGGGACCTCTCTTCTGTTGAATCTAGCACTTTCTGTGCTACTCTCTCAAGCTTCAGAGGACAGCTGCGGGTGTGTCCCTAACCCGTCACGAAGTCCCATTTTGTTCTTGGAAGAATTGTTACATTTTAAGAGAAAGTCAAAAAGTGAAGGAAAAGTCTGTTTTTCCTAACCCTAACTTCCAATGGAATTGTGCAGGAGAAAGACTTAGTGTATGTTCCTCGGTACTACAGGAGAATAGTAGTATACATCGCTTTTCTCTGTTTAATTTCTTGAGAGACAAATATTCAGTGATAAATGTGACTAATATTAATGTTTATTTTTCTGTTTTGATTTTGCATCTTTAGTTATATTTTGGCTATTATTTTACTATTTGGTGCTTGTTATCGTAACTTTTATTATATATTATTGTGACGTGAATTATTTGACTGATTTGCTTCAAAGAGTATTGGGCAACTAGTAATAATAAGGTTGTTTCATAACTGTAATTTCATAGTTGGGTTCTTCATTCTTGTTTGAATTTGTTGTCCTTGTTAATTTAATAATTATATTTATATTGTTTTGTATTTAATCAACATTCATAATTTCTCGTAATTTCTATCTTATTTATATGGAACCCTAGTTGTATGTAACTTTAAATATTATTGATAAATATAATATTGGTAAACTTATCTCTATTTGATTTTCTCCCTTGTATTTTCACAATATTATGAGGTATTATCATGCTATAAACATCATTAAAAGAATCTGATAAGGATATATGGAAATATCCTTTACATATTGGCGACCTTGCCAGGATAATACTGCATATGTTGTGGGAATCAAGGTGAATTTCACTTAGACATTATCACATGTATATTTTGCGGGGTGAGTAAGAGTTTGTTGCGCATGCTCAATATAGTACAGCCTCTGTGGACAAATCTTTAAGTGACTTTAAGGGTGAAGGAGTTTGACTATCGTAATTGCCTAGAGGGGACAGGAATTACGCCAAGCATGATAGTGTTGGAGCCATAGTAAATTCCACGAGTTACCCTAGTTAAGGAGTCCAGCAAATGCTGACCCTTGTTTCTTAATGCGTGTTAGCATTCAAAAAAAGTGAGTTCTAAGTAGTTGAAAGCTCTTTAGTATTTTGACTGTTAGTGTGTGGACTGGAAGTATATTTTATGGTCTATTCGAGCCTTCTTTATTATATTTTCTATTTAGGTTCCACCATAAAATCAAGACTTGTTACTGTCCTTGGCAACACGCTAGTTTAATTGTAACTGTTTGCTCTAGTTTCATACAATGTCTGAATTACAGTTTTCCTATTGGATCGAGCAAGGAAGAAGAATTGGTTTGGAAGGAAATGGACTTGGTGAATGGGCAACAAGAAAATATGAAGCAGGATTACAAAGAGAAGAAAACAAGGAACAAGAGAGACAAGAACGAGAAGAAAAGAAAGAAAAGGAGAGACAAGAACGAGAAGAAAAGAAAGAAAAGGAGAGACAAGAACGAGAAGAAAGGGCTAAAGAACGAGAACTTAGGAAATATGAAATTGATAGAAGTTTAGAAGAAAGAAGATTAGCGCTTGAGGAAGCAAAGCTAGCTCTTGATAAACAAAGAATTGATGATGGTATTCAGGAAAGTACTGCTCCTAAGGTAAGTGGTATTAAACCACCAAGACTTCTTCCTTATAATGAAGATGAGGACATAACTGCTTACATAATAAGATTTGAAAGTGTTGCTTCCTTATGTGAGTGGCCTGTTAGTGAGTGGGCTACCCGTTTGGCGTTATTGTTTTCGGGCACTGCTTTAAATATTTATTCTACCCTTTCTGAAGAAGAAATTGCAGATTATGTAAGTTTAAAAGCTGCGGTTTTAAGGGCTTTTAAGAGGACCCCTGAACAGTACCGTAAAGAATTCAGATTTGCTAAGATGAGCTCTAAGATTAATTTTTCTCAATTTATGACTCAACTTTTTAGACACTTTGATTATTGGTTTCATTCAAGTGATGTTGATGATTCTTTTGAAAATTTAAGAGAATTTATTGTTGTTGATCAATTTCTCACTGTCTTACCACATGACATCAGACTTTTTATTAAGGAGCAGGAATTATGGAAAGCTAAAGATGTTGCCGAAGCAGCAGACAGATTTGCAGGTGCACATAGATGTTATCCTGGGGATAAGCAGACCCAAAAGAAAAGTCTAAATCCTAAACCATCTCCAGTTGTCACCCAAAGGCCAACACCACTTTGCTATGTTTGTGGTGAAGCTGGACACATGGCACGATCCTGTCCTAAAGGTAAAGCTGCAATGACTTCTACTCCTGGCACTTCATCGAACAAAGCAGGATCAAATAAGGTTGGTCGCTATGCTTCTAAAGAAACTCACTCTAGAGCTCCATTTACTCATGGTGTGGTTAATGGTTCTCGTGTTTCTACCATTTTACGTGATACTGGCTGTTCTACATGTATTGTATCCAAAGACCTGTTTCCTAACTTGAATGAGAGGGAATTGCCAAAATCATCATTAATCGATTATCTAGGAAGGGAAAATGTTTTTCCAGTGTTACCAGTTTATATTGGATGTAAATGGTTTACTGGAAAGGTTAATGCTATTATTGCCCCAATTAAGTTTTGTACAGTACTTTTAGGTAACATTGAAGGTGCTCTTTTTCCTGAAGATGGAGACTGCCCCCCTTTGAACTCGATTGATGAGGAACCTCGAAGAAACCATCTGCCTACAGAAAAAGGTAAAGCTATTGAACACGTCAATATAACAACTCGTTCAGCTTCAAGGAAAGTTGTTCACCCATTAGTTTTTCCTGATGTAGAAGCCCTTGAGACTACTCCTATTGACTTTATAAAATTGCAAAATGAATGTTCCACCCTGGAATCGATCAGGAAAGACTGTCAAGCCAACACCATAACAAAAAACTCAAAAGTGGAGTACAGGTATGTACGGAGAAATGAAGTTTTGTATAAGGAAATTATAAATGCAAAAAATTCAAGAATTGCCAATAAATTTTATTTAGTTGTTCCTCTTAAACTTAGAAAGGTTGTTCTTAAATTGGCTCATGATTTACCTGTGGCAGGACACTTTAGTCATCGCAAAACCCTAAAAAAAATCAGAGAATTATATTTCTGGCCAGGAATGTGTACAGATGTGTATGCATATTGTAGATCTTGCGATAACTGTCAGAGGAACACAAGTAAAGGTAGACATAAAAGGGTCTCTATGGTAAAAATGCCAGTAGTTTCCATTCCTTTTAGCAGAGTAGGAATTGACATAGTGGGTCCACTGAATCCAAGCACATCTGAAGGTCACAGGTTTATTTTAACAATGATTGATTATGCTACAGGATTTCCTGAAGCAATTCCTATGAAGACCATAACCACTGTTGATGTTGCAGATGCTCTTATGCAAATATTTTCTAGGGTAGGAATACCAAAGGAAATAATATCTGATAGAGGAAAGCAGTTCACATCAGAACTTATGGAACATGTGTACCAAATGCTGGGAGTAAAACCATTGTTTACTACTCCGTATCATCCAGCTGGCAATGGTCGTTGTGAAAGGCAACACTCTGTTCTCAAATCTATATTGAAGAAATTGTGTCATTTGCAACCTAGAGAATGGCATAGATATTTACCTTGTGCCCTGTTTGCTATGAGGGAGATTCCTTCTGACACTCTTGGTTTTTCCCCATTTGAACTCCTTTATGGATACCAAGTAAGGGGACCACTACTAATATTGAATGAGATATGGACTAATACTGGCCTTTCTAATGATACCCAAAATGTTTATTCTTTTCTTTTTGATCTTAGAAACAGGCTAGAGGAAACTTCAAAAATAGCCCAGGAAAATATAAAGACTTCAATGGAAATCTACAGTACGTACTTTGACAAGAAAAGTACTCGTAGGCAGTTTAAAGTCAATGATGAGGTGTTACTATTACTGCCAACAGAACACAATAAGTTGTTAGTTGAATGGCAAGGACCATTTAAAGTTCTGCGGAAACTCAATAGTGTTGATTACATAATCGATGTGAAAGGTAAGCCAAAAACATTTCATGTTAACTTGCTGAAGGCATATTTTTACAGGTCACAGAATGTGTTATCAGTGGCTGATGAAAATCTGAATAGTTCAATTTCAGATTATTGCTGTGTAACCTCTCATGTAATAGTTTTGAGCGAAGACATCGAAAATCCTATACCTTGTGTTGAAGAAGAAATAACTTCTGAATTAGATATCTGTCCAACTTTAACTCCAGAACAAAAAGGGAAACTAGAAGAAGTACTGGATAATTTTTCAGAAGTCTTCTCGGAGATACCAGGTTGTACTTCTACCATAATGCACAAGATTGAATT
>NC_090759.1:36252590-36262590 GCF_036898095.1 Palaemon carinicauda
CAACCTGGGGCCGATGTGGTAACGTCCCTGACTGGTGAACGCCAGACTGGGGTTCGAATCTCGCTCAAACTCGTTAAGTCCCGTTGGTCTAGGCAACCTCACCATCCATGTGGACTAAGGATGTTGGGTTTGTCGGAGCCTATAGATCTATCTGGTGAGTCATCATCAGCCATTGCTTGACCCTCCTTAGTCCTAGCTTGCTGGAAAAGGGGCTTGGGCGCTGATATGTATATATGGTCAGTGTCTAGAGCATTGTCCTACTTGCTAGGGCAATGTCACTGTCCTTTACCTGTGCCATTCATGAGCGGCCTTTAAACGTTTAAACATCTTCTTTGCTTAAACCGCCTTAAGATTACCTGTATATAAATAGCTCAAGAAAATAAAATAAAATAACAGAAGCACGATAATTATATGCGAATCTAGTCAGTAATTTCCCCCAATAAACTCATTAGCCAGTAGAAAGTCGTCTGTGGAACCCAAATTTTACGGTAGTCATATCAAAGGCATAAAAAATTATGGTCTTCCTTCTCAGCCTCTTGTCTTATCTCGTCAGATCTCCCCTGACGGGATGGTCGTTATACGAAGGATCCACTCTTAGTGGGTCCTGGTTTAACGGTTGTCTCGCGATAGGCTTTCATTAACACCAATTAGTCTGGCGCAGGTGTCGACCAAATCACGGTTATTATTGTGGATAATTGAGGTCAGCCTCTGGACTATGGCTATATAATCGGTCCGTGATATCTATTCTTTTATCGTTCATATTCTTTTGTGTTTTGTTTATACAATAATATATTTCATATAATTCAAATAGATTGGTGGAAATATATTTTCTATATTAAAAGGATGAAAATCTGAAAATCTGGGTCTATTGAAATTTCATAGCGTAAAGCAACATTTATTTTCTCTCTCTCTCTCTCTCTCTCTCTCTCTCTCTCTCTCTCTCTCTCTCTCTCTCTCTCTCTTATATATATATATATATATATATATATATATATATATTATTACTTGCTAAGCTATAACCCTAGTTGGAAAAGCAGGATGATATAAGCCCAGGGGTTCCAACAGGGAAAATAGCCCAGTGAGGAGAGGAAACAAGGAAATCTTTAAAACAGTAACAATATTAAAGTGAATATTTCTTATATAAACTATATGAACTTCAACAAAACAAGAGGAGCAGAAATAAGATGAAAAAGTGTGCCCGAGTGTACCCTCAAGCAAGAGAACTCTAACCCAAGACAGTGGAAGACCATGGTACAGAGGCTATGCCACTACCCGAGACTAGAAAACAATGGTTTGATTTCGGAGTGTCCTCCTAGAAGAGCAGCTTACTAAAGGTAAAGAGTCCTCTCTACATTGAATAGACTTCCAACGGATGTAGCGAACAGTAACGCGGTAAACGAATTCAAGAATAATTTAGGCAAGATGGTAAAACTCTCTAAACGTTTAAACTAAATCGCTCTACCAAAGAGCAAATGGAGTCTCCGCAGGACTGAAAAGTTTGCGAGACATCCACAATCCTTGTAACTCATTGAAACGATTCACGCGCAAACGTTCTGATAATCAGTTTAAAATTTTTTATTTACTTAACTTCTTGCCATTTACAAATGAAGTCTGCTAAATGTATGATTTTTTTTATACTCTGAAATAGAACATTATGTAAGATTTATGTTATTATTGTTACTGTTTTTGAAAATCTTTATTTCAATTGTTCATTACTTCTCTTGCAGTTTATTTATCTACTTATTTCCTTTCCTCACTGGGCCATTTTCCCTGTTGTAGCCCTTGGGGTTATAGCATCCTGCTTTTCAGCTAGGGTTGTAGCATAGCTTGTAATAATAATAATAATAATAATAATAATAATAATAATAATAATCAGTCATGCATGCTTAGAATATTATTTATGAACGTGTACGTTGAGGTAAAATATAAAATCTGGCATAACAATCAGTTTCATCTCTAGAATTATTAACCAACAAAAATCCATGAGATTTTGCGTTAATTAAAGATATACCAGGTTAGACTTAACCCTGGTAAACAATACATACCTACTTAAAAAATTCCATCAGACTACAGTAATCCAGGCAAATCCTAATCTGCACAGCACTTTCTCTCGGAACTTTCGAATGTGAGAAAGATTTCTCCTGGCCATTCACTGACCCTTCTGGAAGGGTACTAATTGTTTAGGGAGACGCAGGACTGTATAGGACATAACGTCGTAGTTGCCAGCGTGAAAAATGGCCTGTGTGAGGAACGTAGCTAATTCGTTTTGACTACGGTAAATATAGAGGTGATTTTTACGGGATGATAGGAGAGTTATAATTTTTTATTTTTTTATTTCGATGCTGGGTTTTGCGTAACTTTTCTCTGAAGTGGATGGTCTAATCTCTCTCTCTCTCTCTCTCTCTCTCTCTCTCTCTCTCTCTCTCTCTCTCTCTAAGATCATAAAAACTTTCTAGAGTCAAAACAAAGTAATTCGCTCTACCTAAGAGCAAAATTATGGAATGTCCGCAGATACATTCAAGGTCCTTGTCACTCCTTGTAACTCTCTCTCTCTCTCTCTCTCTCTCTCTCTCTCTCTCTCTCTCTCTCTCTCTCTCTCAAAATCATAAAACCATTCTAAACAGAATAATTCGCTCTACCCAAAAGGAAAATTTGGAGTCTCCGCGGATACATCCTAAGTCACTCTTTGTCACTCCTTGTAAAACACACACACACACACACACACTCTCTCTCTCTCTCTCTCTCTCTCTCTCTCTCTCTCTCTCTCTCTCAATCATACAACCTCTCTTAACAGACTAATTCTCTCTACTCAAGAACAGAATTTTGGAGACTCCGCGGATAGAACAGAAAGTCTTTGATACATTCTCTCTCTCTCTCTCTCTCTCTCTCTCTCTCTCTCTCTCTCTCTCTCTCTCTCTCTCTCTCTCTCTCTCTCGTCATATTAACAATTACGCATCAGCAGCCTTTTCAATATCTGTAATTTATGTAATTATATTGGAAAATTCTTCGACAGAATTCACTCTGAAACCTCTATAAGCCCACCATAACAGGCACTGTACATCAATATACTTAACATGTCACTGGTTCGACACGTATTATTTCTGTGCCATACAATTTAAGGTCCACCAACCAACTTGTATTCTCTCACCTTATCTATTCAAAGCAATGGTAGATGCACTGAATGGAGAAGTATATTCGTTCCCAATTTGCTACTCTATCAGTGGAATGATAACAAACAATCTTTGTTATGTTGTTCACGTTATTCTAATTTCCCCATCGATAGTGTTTATTCTAATCAATACCTGTTGTAGGTATATAGCCGAATTTCGTATGATTTAAATGAAACTAAGACTCAATACATGCTACAGCTCTCTACGTCGTTTAGACATGTTGCAGAGCCTCAAATACTTCTCGTGAATCACTAACTGCAATTCATACATTATTATTATTATTATTATTATTATTATTATTATTATTATTATTATTATTATTATTATTATGACATGCTAAGCTACAACCTTAGTTGGAAAAGCAGGATGTTATAAGCCCAGGGGCTCCAACAGGAAAAATAGCCCAGTGAGGAGAGGAAACAAGGAAATCTTAAAACCAGTAACAACATTAAAATAAATATTTCCTATATAAACTATAAAAACTTTAACAAAACAAGAGGAAGAGAAATAAGATAGAATAGTGGCCGGGTGTATCCTTAAGCAAGAGAACTCATGAGTTATACTATCGAAAGTTTTGCGTGATAGGCAACGTGATTGAAATATTGGCCTGTCTGTCTGTTGGGTGTCCCTGTCAGTGAGGCATTTGTTGATCGAATGCCCTACTTTTAGCAACTTAAGAAATAGATATTTGCATGAGGCTCGAGGCGAAGATCATTCTTACCAAGATTCTTGGGCAGGATGTGTAGTACTATGCTAGCAGTATGTATGTGTTTATATATATATATATATATATATATATATATATATATATATATATATATATATATATATGTATATATATATATATGCATATATATATGTATATATATATATATATATATATATATATATATATATATATATATATATATATGTATATTTATATATATATATATATGCATGTATATGTATATATATATGTATATAGCCCGAAGAGCTCTGCTCCACATGGGCTTGGACTGAGTCTTTTTTTCTTTTTGTAAATCTTTGAATGTAAATATTTTTTGTCCAATAAACATTATTATTATTATTATTAAGTATATATATATATATATATATATATATATATATATATATATATAGTATACATATGTATATATACGTATATATGCATACAATATATATACATATATATATATATATATATATATATATATATATATATATATATATGTATATATAGTATACATATGTATATATACGTATATATGCATACAATATATATACATATATATATATATATATATATATATATATACATATACTGTATATATATATACTATATAAATATATATATATATATATATATATATATATATATATATACATACAGTATATATATGTATATATATGTACATATATATGTATATATATATATATATATATATATATATATATATATATATATATATATATACATATATGAACATATATGTTTTACACAAATGTGAAAGATACTCCTAACTTCGAAAAATTGTTTACATTTTAAGCAAGGAAATCTACCTTCGAGAATTGCTAATTTCCTAAATCTCAACCAAGAAACTATTTTTTTTTAATATTACTTGACTTTCTCCTCGTAATCAGCGTATCCAAATTGGATGCTTTACTTAGCTTTAATGAAAGAGCTATAATGAAGTGGATGATGGCAAGGCCAGGCAATTAGAACGACCTGCAACTGAAGGTGCAGGCCTCACAGACTCTTGAGCTAAGGCAGCCCGTAAAGGATGATGGCAGTTTGACTGGTTTCGTACCCTTAAACAGGGTTGCCAGGTTTTCTAAAGTGAGAAAAGACCAACTTCTGATCAGCTGTAGCTTTAAAAGGCCAACCCAATAGTAAAAATGGCCAAATATATAACATTTAAGGTCAAACTTTCTATTTATAATATTGCTAACGGCCAACCAATTTTCAAAAAAGGCCAAATTTGAAGTTTTTTGGCCAGAAAAAAGGCCGACCTGGCAGCCCTGACCTTAAGTGAGACCATTAATGAAACACCTCAGAAAATTTGGTCGAAATTTTTACAAAAGTCGAAAATGATTTTTACTTTTCCAATAAAAGATTTCCCTTTTTGTTGTATTTTTTTATGAAATAAATATAATTGAAGTGATGTGTACCCTTACATATCAACAGAACCATTTCCAAAGGAAATTCAAGTTTGTAAAATGCTTCTGGCTCCCGGCTATAATCTAAGGAACGTTTTCGTCCCTTTCGGGATTTGAAAGTATTTTATCTTGGAACATATACGGGATCAAGCGGAATTTACCTGTCCTTAATGAGTTCTGCAATGATTTCCGTGGCATTATTGCACTGCAAGAAACCTTACTCCTCCCCCATGACCTGGCTATCAGTGATTCGGTTCATGTTGATTATAACAGTTTCTCTATCTCGTCGATGGTTACTCACGACTACATCATTCAAGGTCGTCCGAAAGGAGGTCTCTCATTTCTATGGCATAGATCACTGGACAAGTGCGTGAAACCAGTGACGTATCAAACTGACAGACTTCTCGGCCTGCAAGTAACGATCGAAGGTAAAACCATATTAGTGATTAATGCATACTTCCCCTGGGAGTGCCAGTCAAACTTTGATCAGTATTGTATATTACTAGGAGAAGTCCAAGGTATTATTAATGATACCACCGCTGACCATGTGTGCATAATAGGAGACTTTAATGCGCACCCATCCAGACTTTTCTATAATGAATTACAGCGTCTCTGTTCTCAACAATCTCTTCAAATTAGCGATGTTGCCCTACTGCCTCCTTCGTCCTTTACGTACATGCAAAACAGAAATAATATGCCCATCACATCCTGGCTTGATCATTGTATTACCACTGACCGCCTGCATAGCTCTATCACTGAATGTATTATACGATACGACCTTTCGTCTGCATTCGATCACATACCCATACAGATCACATTTCACACACCCTCCCTCCCGGCAGTACCCATCCAAAGGGAGAGGCTACCTTCCATCTCATGGGATTTCTCCAACCTCCAAAAATCCACTGCATTCAAACGCTTATCTGAAAGTAATCTCCGCTCGATAATCCAACCTGCTGAAGCCCTGCTCTGCAATAATCCTAATTGCCGCAACGAACAGCATAAAACAAAACTGAAGGAATTCTACGTAAATATCATAAATGCCCTACGGAGCTCGGGAAGAGACACGTTTAGACTCTCTAGAGGTAACCATCGAAACATACCTGGTTGGAATGACTTAGTTAAAGACCTCTATGCACACTCTCGAGAAATGTTCCTTCTTTGGAGGAACGATGGTAGCCAGAGAGAAGGTCCCCTCGCTCTTCAGATGAGACAAGCGAGAGCACAGTTCAAACTTGCTCTCCGTCAATGTCGCAGCAACGAAAATCAGCTACGAGCCGATGCACTGTCCAGAAAATTGACCAACCATGACTTCCCCCATCTTTGGAAAGATATTAATTCACTAAACCCAAAGTCAAACAAATTATCCCAAAGAGTAGGGGATGCAATTGGCGAAGAATCCATCGCAAGAATGTGGGGCGATCACTTCAGTACCATCCTAAATTGTATAAATGACCAAGATACCCGAAATGAAGTGGATACCCTCATCAATGTCAATATGGATTTTCAATATAGTGACCGTATCTCCCCGAGTGACGTGTGCGAGGCTATCAAGAAATTACCTAGTAACAAGGCTCCCGGCTGCGATGGCCTTCCTGCCGAGGCTTTCAAATTCTGCCACCCTATAATTTATATCCTATTTTCTGCACTATTTAATGCCTGTATATTACACCAATATCTCCCCGAAACCCTGCTACTTGTCCACTTAATACCTCTCATAAAAAACAAACTGAAGGATGCCAGTGACCCAGGAAACTACCGCCCCATCGCCATTACAACAATTTCATCGAAAATATTTGAATCTCTTCTGTTCCGTCGCCTTGCACCATTTCTCCACACCGCAGACAATCAATTTGGTTTTAAGACTAACCACTCGACTGACACCTGTATATATATTTTAAAGGAGTTATTGAATTTCTATATATCCTCGGCCTCCCCTGTCTACTTATGTTTTGTAGACGTGCGGAAGGCATTTGACAGAGTAAACTATCTGAAGCTCTTTTTGAAACTACGCAAAAGGGGAACTCCTCTATATCTCATCGGTATATTATACTGTTGGTTCACAACACAACAGTTCTGTGTCAAATGGGGCAATGTCCTGTCCCAGCAATTCGGCTCATCTAACGGTCTCAGGCAAGGAGGCATCCTCTCACCATACTTATTTAATGTTTACACAGACGACTTAAATATCAGACTGAATTCACTTCCCATTGGGTGTACGGTTAATGGCTTTACCATAAATAACCTTTGCTACGCTGACGATATGGTCCTCATCTCCCCCTCTGCTCAAGGCTTACAACGTCTCATCAATACTTGCAACGCATACGCTATTGAACATGACATAATCTATAACGAATCGAAGACACAGTGCATGTCTGTCCTTCCTAGAGCTCTCCGTTTCGTAGAAGATCCACATATTTACCTTCAAAACCATCAGCTAGAATTTGTCAATGATTTTCCTTACCTAGGTCACATCATTACGAAAGATTTAAAGGACACACCTGACATTGAAAACAGGCGTCGAAAATTGTGTTGTCTAGGGAACATGGTAACGAGAAGATTTGCCTTCTGCCGCCAAGATATAAAAAAACTCCTATTTCAAACCTACTGCTATAACGTATACGGCTGCTCGCTATGGGCAAACTATACGCGAGAATCGATGAGACGTATCACAGTCATACACAATGATATCCTAAGGCGCCTCACCAATACCCCGAGGCACCATTCAGCTTCAGCGATGTTTGTTGAAAATGGACTGGATAACCTGAAAACCATCATTCGTCGCTCTATAGTAAGTCTCACCTCCCGCCTACGATCTAGTGAAAATCCCCTAATTCAAAATGTGCTTGCAAGTGCAGCGAGAATAAAATCCAAAATGTGGGAAACCTGGAATACGGAAGCGTCAGTACAATGAATTGTATTCACTAATATTTGATAGTGTGGCTATGCCAAATCATCATCACTAAATAACTTTGGTATGATTCCCAGTATTGTTATGATAACGTGTTTTATTATGTTATATCTTTGTTGTCTGGATGTCCTGTATTTCCTTCACACCCCTGCTCAGTGACTAGATTTTTTTTTTTTTTTTTCCTCCCCAGTGTTCTTTCATTTTCAAGCAATTTCTGTTCCAACATATTATCATTGTCATCTCCATTTTGTTTTCTTTTTTTTTTCTCTCTCTCCCTCTCTTTTTGTTTGCTAATATGTATGGTATCATCATTGCTAAGCATTAATTCTTATGTAACTTTGTTACCCAAACCTTAGATCTCTGTGGTCAACCTGCTACTTGATGTTTATAATATATCACTGATATATTGCATTTCTCATTTTTTTTTTTATTGTACCGTTGTCAAAAGTGTAAGATCACTGTACCCTTACTGTAACTCTGTATATGGCTTCTGCTGAAATAAAGATTATTATTATTATTATTATTATTATTATTATTATAAATCAGATCCAGCCAGCCCTCTTGGATCTAGCACTCTATTTACCCACGCCATTACCACAACAAATGACTTTAACCCTCTGGATGACGGCTCGGTGAGAGAAATCGCTCGTCTCTTTGTTTCTTTCTTATCCCATGTTTTTCTTTTCTCCTTTTTTTTTTTTGTTTCTTTCCATCGCCTTTTTTTTCGGTCATTCTAAAGTCTAGATGATGTTCGTTTCGAAATCGTGAGTGAGGCTTATTAATTAAATTATGAAAGTTATGAAATGATTTCTCCCATATACGTTACTCTGGTGTAGCGATTGATATAGTAATTATAGGTTCAAAGGTCGCTCATGAATGGCAGTGGGAAGAGACAGTGACATTGCCCTATCAAGCAGGACAATGCCCAAAAGACTGACCATATATAAATATTATCATCGCCCAAAATCCCTCTCCACCCAAACTAGGACCAAAGAGGGCCAGGCAATGGCTGCTGATGACTCAGCAGATAGCCCTCTTACTTGAGGGTACACTCAGGCACGCTATTCTATCCAATATCTCTTCCTCTGGTTCTGTTTAAGTTTTTATAGTTTATATATGAAATAATTATTTTAATGTTGTTACTGTTCTTAAAATATTCTATTTTTCCTTGTTTCCTTTTCTCACTGGGCTATTTTCCCTGTTGTGGCCCCCTTGGCTTATAGCATCCTGCCTCTCCAACTAGGGTTGCATCTTATCAAATAATAATAATAATAATAATAATAATAATAATAGGCTCCCCAGGCCCCCATCCTTTAGCTCACAAGTATGTTGAGGTAGCAGCGACCAAAGGAACTAACGAGCTTGAGCGAGACTCGAACCCCAGTCTGGCGATCACCAGTCAGGGACGTTGCCACATCGATCACCTCAACCCATAAAAAGAATAGTTTAGTTTATTAAACAATTCTAGGGTTGTTGATTGTTACTATTTTTTAAATTGATTTTGCAATAGGATTCTATTTTCATATATTTGTGAAGTTTTTATAATTTATAATACAATTTACATTTCCATGATTTTGCATAATACACTGATTTGAAAAACCTATAGAGGAGAATATTAGATATATTCATTGCTCTCTTAGGTTTGTAAGGTACTCGTAAATCCCCCTTTTTTTTCTTTCTTTATTTTTTTTTCTTTTGCCTCTGAACATCGCAGAAGTATGAAAGAAAAAAGTAGGATGCTATAAGCCCAGGGGCTCTAACAGGGAAAATAGCCCTGTGT
>NC_090759.1:36267590-36272590 GCF_036898095.1 Palaemon carinicauda
AGTAATTTTCTTCAGCAATTCCAAAACATTTGTCAGGGAGGAAACATATTTGTATACTTCTGATAATTTTACTTATTTTGTTTTTCCTAATGTTAATGACAATGAAAAGACAAATATGAAATATTTATCAAGTTTGAAGTTAAGTTTGCGTTGTGAAACCAATTAAGTTCAAGTTCACGGAAAGTCAACTCAGTCTATTTACCCTGAAGTTCCTAAATAAATTCCACTGGAATGATTTAATTAGACATCTTAGCAATGGAAACATCAATTATTCCCTTACCAACAAGTTGCGGTGGCCTATTGGTATCGTCCTAGTCTGGTGATTGCCAGACGGGGATTCGAGTCCCACTCAACTCGTCAATTAATTTTGGTTGCTACAACCTCACCCTCCTTGTGAGATAAGTCTGGGGGATTTATGGGAGCCTGTAGGTCTATCTACAGCCATTGCCTGGCCCTCCCTAGTCCTAGCTTGGGGGGAAAAGGGTGCTTGTGCACTGATTGTTTGTATATATGGTCAGTCTCTAGGGCATTGTCACTGTCCCTTGCCTCTGTCATTCATGAGCAGCCTTTAAAACCTTTAAACAGTGTTAATGACTAAAATCAGACATGAATAATAACTGGATTTATATGATTAGTTCTTGTTAATAGTATAGGTGTCATATCCGACAATTTCGGTAAGTTCCATTCTATCAAAATGTTACTGGTCTATTCAAATTAACTGGCAATTGCCGTACGGTATAGGATATAATTAACCACTAATATATATCTATATACACACAGATATATATATATATATATATATATATATATATATATATATATATATATATATATACAAATATATATGTATATATATATATATATATATATATATATATATACATATATACATATATATATATACTGTATATATACATATATATATATATATATATATATATATATATATATATATATATATATATATATATATATGTTTATATGAAGCTTTGATCAACTGTGAACGGTAATATTTGTTATTATTATCATTATTATTATTATTATTATTATTATTATTATTATTATTATTATTATTATTATTAACTAAGCTACAACCCTAGTTGGAAAAGCAGGAAGCTATAATCCCAAGGACTCCAACAGGAAAAATAGCCCAGTGAGGAAAGGAAATAAGGATATAAATAAATTATATGAGAAGTAATGAACAATTAAAATATTTTAAGAACATAACAACATTGAAATAGATCTTTCATATAAAAACTATAAAAAGAGACATGTCAGCCTTTTCAACATAAAAACATTTGCTGCAAGTTAGAACTTTTGAAGTTCTACTGATTCAACAACCCGATTAGGAAGATCGTTCCATAACTTGGTCACAACTGGAACAAACTTTCTAGAGTACTGTGTAGTATTGAGCCTCATGATGGAGAAGGCTTGACTATTAGAATGAACCGCACACTTATATAACGAACAGTTTTTTGGCATTTTTACTATATTTTGGGCTGCTTATCTGATCCTGTACAGCAGGAGAGTCCTACCCTCTACAGGACCTCCACGGTTGTTTTATGTTGTTCATTCGGGAGCATATAACATTTCCCAACGCGTATAGCTCGCTTGCTGTTTGATCATCACTGTCAAAGCACTATAAGAAAGTCTTCAGTTTCCCCTTGAAAGCCTTAATGTCTTCAATTATTCGGATGTCTCGTGGGAGCCTATTGTATAGTCAAGGGGCCGCATATTTAAAGGCTCTAGAGCCTGCAGTAGACATATAATTGGGTTCTAATAGTTTGAAACTATCTGTAACTATTCTCGTGTCAGGACGATTTGTTGACTGTAAAAACGAATGAAAATCTAAACAATCTGTTGAGTTTTATATTCAAACAAACAGACACAGATTGTCCCTAGCTTCTCTCTTAAAACCATCAATAATGAATTTTCATATTTAGTATTTTAAACATATAATTAAAAACGTCTAAAAACAAAATCTTGCTTTTGGATTAGGCTCGTTTCCTCCCATTAACAATGAAATAGGTATCGGCCTAGACTAGAGGGTCAGCGGCTAGGGGTTAGTTATGGGGTTAAGAATGGGTCAAAAAACCCCTGGTTAAGAGCCATGGGGTGTCCGTGGGGATCCTGAGGAATACAAATTATAGTCATTAAAAGTACACGAACCCTGGACGTCTATATAAATGGAAATCCAAAAAGGTGAAAAGAGTTCAAAACTGTTTTTAGGGTTTTTCTTTTTTTTTTTTTTTTTGCTGTCTGGTATCGGAGACTTTGGTGTATAGTGTTTATATTATTCATAATACTGTATCTTATATTTGTAATTATATTTACATGTGTATCTATATATGTATTGAGTGATAGTTATTCGCCTTAAGATTAACATATCACAATGATTTTCGGATGTCCAGTTCTATGCATAGATATATGGGTTTATACGACGATATTATTTTGCCGAGAAAATGGATATAAGTTTACAGTTGTTTCATAATATTATGGTATGACAATGAAACAATCTTTAATAGATTTAGTTGATTTGAGAACAAAGCCCTCAGAAGGATATTGGGAGTTCAATGGCAGGAAAGGATTAGAAAGGAAACTATAAGAGAGATTACTCGAGTGCCATATGTGGGTGAGATCATGATGAGGGGTAGATGGAGATGGTTTGGGCATGCTCTTCGCACTCCCCAAGAGAGATTAGTTCACCAAACGTTTAACTGGGCTCCACAAGGCACTAGAAGAGTTGGAAGACCCAGGCCTACATAGCTGAGGACTATGAAGCGCGAAGTAGAAGACGATGAATGGAGAAGTATTAAATTGAAAGATCAAGATGGAGACGACTGGCGAAATCTAACCGAGGCCCTTTGCGTTAATAGGCGTAGGAGGAGATGATGATGATGATGATAACATAACCTTAATTTGGTTTATTGTATTTACCAAATAATTTCGCTTTTGAACTTTGATGACCTTTGATGTTTAACACCGGATGGATAAACCAATAAAGTAATCAATGATCATCATCTCCTCCCACGCCTATTGACGCAAAGGGCCTCGGTTAGATTTCGCCAGTCGTCTCTATCTTGAGCTTTTAAATCAACACTTCTCCATTCATCATCTCCTACTTCTCACTTCATAGTCCTCAGCCATATAGTCCCGGGTCTTTCAACTCTTCTAGTGCCTTGTGGAGCCCAGTTGAAAGTTTGTTGAACTAATCTCTCTTGGGGAGTGCGAAGAGCATGCCCAAACCATCTCCATCTACCCCTCACCATAATCTCATCCACATATGGCGGTCAATCATTAGATAAATAAAAAAGTTTCACGGCAGGTCACGAACTGAATATAAGTTTTAACCCTTAGCTCTTGTTTTAAGACTTAAATTAAAGGATTATAGAACAAAATAAAGAATTATCTGTCTCAAATGTGAAGGGCTGTTGCCGCTTACAGTCCTCCCTCTCAGATTTTCTGTGTAGCGTCCATTCTTAGGATTAAGCTGTGTTATTTACTGAGTTCACTTTCCAGACGTTTTCTTTGGCCTCTTTCCAAATGCAAACATTCGACTTACGGACAATCGACTTGCAAACGTTCGGGGATACAAGCCTAAATCAAACTGAAATAATACATCTCAGATATTGTATCAAAAGTTCATATACTGTAATAAAACAAAGAAATATTGTAATAAACTAATATATAATTTAATACAGTTCGCAAAACGATGTTTGTAACAACCTGATCATCATTTCATCTGAAACAAGACTGGCTGTTGACTTCTGTAGCTGGAAATCGTAGGCATGGGTTTAAGGTTAGGCCTAACTTAGGGCTGAAATTTTACAAAATTAAACTTGCAAACAATTCGACTTAGAAACAACTTCTTAGTACTTATTAAGTTTGTAAGTTAAAGACCTGCTGTAGATGTCTGGCATCTTTAACTAGGTTTTTTTTTTTTATTTGTAATTCTTATTGTAGAACGAACTCTGCTCACTTCCTGTGAATCCAGGTATGTAAATAACGTCTGCAGTAATTACCTTCCTCTCTCTCTCTCTCTCTCTCTCTCTCTCTCTCTCTCTCTATCCATGAGGTTTCAAGACTGGCCTTCTCTCTCTCTCCCCTATCTCAGCTCTCTCTCTCTCTCTCTCTCTCTCTCTCTCTCTCTCTCTCTCTCTCTCTCTCTCTCTCTCTCTCTCTCTCTTATCCACGAGGTTTCAAGACTGGTATTCTCTCTCTCCCCTACCCCAGCTCTCTCTCTTATCCATATTTTAATACTAGTATCCTCTCTCTCTCTCTCTCTCTCTCTCTCTCTCTCTCTCTCTCTCTCTCTCTCTCTTATCCACGAGGTTTCAAGACTGGTATTCTCTCTCTCCCCTACCCCAGCTCTCTCTCTTATCCATATTTTAATACTAGTATCCCCTCTCTCTCTCTCTCTCTCTCTCTCTCTCTCTCTCTCTCTCACACACACACGACATCCAAAAGGCTGAAGATATTAAGCCTTTCAAGAGTAAACTGAAGACTTTCTTGTTCTCTAAGTACTTCGATAATGTGGATTTGACAATAAAGGAGCAATATGTGGTGGGAAATGCTGAATGCCTTGGATTGCACTTGATAGAGAGTAAGCTTCCCCTGCTGTACAGGACCAGAAAAACAGCCCTTAAAAGTAAAGTAAAGCAAATCACTAAGCGAAAATGGTTATCCCAAAATTAGACCCAAATGGATAATAAAGACATTACATTTTCTGCATGTTTTCTCAGTCTACATATATCATATTGTCTCCGTAAAAAAAAATGTATATTTACAAATATGAATGTTTCTGTGTTTGTGAAATCATCATCATCATTATCATCATCTCCTCCTACGCCTATTGACGCAAAGGGCCTCGGTTAGATTTCGCCAGACGTCTCTTGTCTTGAGCTTTTAAATCAATACTACTCGATTCATCATTTTTTACGTCAAGCTTCATAGTCCTTAGCCATGTAGGCCTGGCTCTTCCAACTCTTTCAGTGCATTTT
>NC_090759.1:36280090-36282590 GCF_036898095.1 Palaemon carinicauda
GGTTGGAAAAGCAAGATGTTATAAGCCAAGGGGCCCCAACAGGGATAATAGCCCAGTGAGGAAAGGAAACAAGGAAAAACAAAATACTTTAAGTACGGTAATATTTAAATATTTCCTATTTAAACTATGAAAACTTTAACAAAACAAGAGGGAGAGAAATGAGATAGAATAGTGTGCGAAAGTGCACCCTCAATCAAGAGAACTCTAACCCAAGACAGTGGAAGGCCATGGTACAGAGGCTATGGCACTACCCAAGACTAGATAACAATGATTTGATTTTGTAGTGTCCTTCTCCTAGAAGAGCTGCTTTCTCCTCCTTGTTTTGTTAAAGTTTTTATAGTTTAATTAGGAAATATTTATTTTAAGATTGTTGCTGTTCTTAAAACAATTAATTTTTTCCTTGTTTCCTTTCCTCACTGGGCTGTTTTCTCTGTTGGAGCCCCTGGGCTTATAGCATCCTGCTTTTACCAACTAGGGTTTGAGCTTAGCAAATAATAATAATAATAATAATAATAATAATAATAATAATAATAATAATAATACCGGTTCTTATTCATTCCAACTATGACTAGACTGTGGAATAAAATCTAGGTAATTTGCATTCCCAATTTGATTTTCATAGTAAAAATAAAAAAAATCATTTGACTGGGAAACTATTTACAGAATTGAACCAACTGAAAGAAAAGAAACTATTTGGAACTCTTATTTTTCAGCCAAATCAAAGAAAAAAAAAAGAATCAAAGTCTATAAATACATCTGCCTTTTAATATAAGTCTTTTAGTTGCGTTCGTTGGTCTCTTTTTATCATTAGCAATGTGGAATCATTTTTCTAATCAGTCAGTTGAATTGCTGGAACCTCAAAAGTTTAATCTTGCAACGAGTTTTTTTTTTTTTTTTTTTTTTTTTTTTTTATGCTGAACAGGCTGACATAAGACTTCAGTCTTCAGCCGCTGATTCTCATCTTAATTTGTTGGACAGAAGCTTACGGTTTATTAAATTTCTTATTCCTGATCTAGATATTAATCTTTGGCACCGTCGTTCAATTAGTTCATTATGCATGTTGCATAAGATTTTTCATAACTCTGACCATCCTTTACATTCAGATCTCCCTGGACAATTCTATCCTGTTCGTAATACTAGGCAGGCAGTTAATTCTAATAGCCAGGCCTTCTCCATCATGAGGCTCAATACTACACAGTATTCTAGAAGTTTTATTCCAGCTGTTACCAAGTTGTGGAATGATCTTCCTAATCGAGTAGTTGAATCAGGAGAACTTCAAAAGTTCAAAGGTGGAGCAAAGGTTTTTATGTTGACCAGGCTGACACGAGTCTTTTTATTGTTTATATATGACATATCTGTTTTTGACGTTGTTAATAGTTTATTTTGGACACATCTGTTTTTGACGTTGTTAATAGTTTATTTTGGACATATCTGTTTTGACGCTGTTACTGTTTTTAGAGTGATATATTTATTACTATCATTTATTTATTTCCTTATTTCCTTTCCTCTCTTGGCTGTTTTTCCCTGTTGGAGCCCTTGGGCTTATGGCATCTTGCTTTTCCAACTAGGGTTGTAGCTTGGCTAGTAATAATAATAATAATAATAATAATAATAATAATAATAATAATAATATTGTTTTCAAAATACTCTATCTTAATTAGTCATTACTTTTCTTGTAGTTCATTTATTTCTTTCTTTCCTTAACTCGCTGGGCTATTTTTTTCATATTGGAACCATTCAGCTTGAATAAAACTTCTAGAATAATTTGCAGTACTGAGTCTTATGATGGAGAAGGCATGACTATTAGAATTAAATGCATATCTATTATTACGATCATGATGGCATTGTTTGGGAAGGTCTAAATATATGTATGTATATTCCTTATAGACTGTACATAGATATTCAAAACTATATGCAAGATAAAATTATTTTAGCATAGATAGACTGTAAGTAACTATCTGAACATCTATACTCAATTTTTTTAATGAGGTGCATTTGCATCGACTCGCAGCGGTGCCCTTTTAGCTCGGAAAAGTTTCCTGCTATCTGATTGGTTAGAATTATCTAGTCCAACCAATCAGCGATCAGGAAACTTTTCCGAGCGATAAGGGCACCACTGCGAGTCGGTGCAAACCCGCCTCACTAAAAAGAATGGACTGCGAGTTGGTGCAAACCCGCCTCGCTAAAAAAAATTGATTATAGGAACACCTGTTTATTTGACCTGTCAATCAAGACTATATTTCATCATGAGCTCCTCCCTCCATTGTGAACTTTGTTGTCCCAAACACAGGTGCTATGTGTGTCTGATGTTCTGTTTTAAAGGTTATAAAGGCCGCTCATGAGTGACAGAGGCAAGGAACAGTGACATTGCCCCATCAAGCAGGACAATGCCCTAGAGACTGACCACATTACATATGATCAGCGCCCAAGACCCCTCTCCACCCAAGCTAGGACCAAGGGGGGCCAGACAATGGCTTCTGATGACTCAGTAGATAGACCT
>NC_090759.1:36292096-36314596 GCF_036898095.1 Palaemon carinicauda
GTCTTGAATCTTACCTAATCTTCATGGATATTACCAATAACGGCTATGACAGAGGGTCTTGAATTCAACCTCAACATCATGGAGATTACCAATAACGGCTATGACAGGCGTCTTGAATCCTACCTCATCTCCATGGAGATTACCAATAGCGGCTTTGCCAGAGCGTCTTGAATCTTACCTAATCTTCATGGAGATTACCAATAACGGCTATGCCAGAGCGTCTTGAATCCTACCTAATCTCCATGGAGATTACCAATAACGGCCGTTACAATCTGGCACGAATTTTATCTCGACATCTGCGTCACACATAAGGAAGATTATAAAGAGTGATTTGAACGAGTAGGATATGCGATACGGAGGCGATCTTTATCACCGGAGCTTGTTCCGCCCCTATGACGGTGCTATGATCTCTCTGACGGACGACTGCGCACGCGTTGGATTTGGGTTTCGAAACGATGTTTTGTTTATGCTTATCCGGCAATGATTTGCTACAATTCCATTTGAAGGGATTGCCCGGAAGATGCATGAGTGAAATAAAATCATGCCCCTTCCACTATCTTTTGATTAGTGTTCACTTGCTCGAGGGTAAACTCGGGCATGCTGTTCTATCTTGTTTCTCTTCCTCTAGTTTGTTTTGAAGTGTTTATAGTTTATATGTGAAAGACCTAATTTAATGTTGTTTCTGTTTTTTAAATAATTTACTTTTGTTTATTGCTTCCTTTGTAGATTATTAATTTTCTTATTTCCTGTCCTCACTGGGTTATTTTTCCCTGTTGGAGCACTTGGACCTATAGCATTTTGCTTTTCAACTAGGGTTGTAGCTTGGCTATTATTATTAATAATAATAATAATAATAATAATAATAATAATAATAATAATGATAATAATAATAATAATAGCATTTTGCTTTTCAAACTAGGGTTGTAGCTTGGCTAATAATAATAATAATAATAATAATAATAATAATAATAATGATAATAACGATCAATGCAGCATTCAGTCTGTAGTACTGTAGTTCATGCGAGCTAGCAGCTAGATTGTAACAAAAAGGCGAATACAAGCGGGTTTATTAACAGTACAGAGAGAGAGAGAGAGAGAGAGAGAGAGAGAGAGAGAGAGAGAGAGAGAGAGAGAGAGAGAGAGAGAGTTAAAATAAAAAATACGTTACTGTGTACGAGCGAGTATGAAACGCTGTACAAGTTCCTTCGAAATTTATTTACTTCTGTTAAGAATATTCTATAACTTATTCTCTATATATTTAGGTAAATTTATTCATTAATGCTTAACCCTTTCACTGCCAGGGGTGAATTCAACAAAACTTTTGATGTGGCAAAATCTTTCAAGACCACGAATATACTAGCTACTTTATATTTATTAGAAATCTCTCACGAAAATATTGTACCAACCGTGTGTCACACGATCGTACATAGTTCATTTTGTGTATATATTATGCTTGTATCTTCGCTCTTCCCTCGCACTAAAAAGAGCCTGAATAAACATGTCTGTTTTTCTCACCGGTAACGGTGTCGATTTTGAACATGAAATTTCTTGTTGCCTTGAGCTTTTGTATATAAAGGAGTGTGTTCTATAATAAACTCACTCAGTTGCTTTCATCCTTTGAGTCACAACCTTCTCTTGGCCCGTCACAATATTTCCAATAAATACCAACTTATGGTTTGGGTGATTTTGAACTGTTCTTCAATTTTTCATGTTTTGATTGTCACCAATGGCAGTGAAAGGGTTAATCCCATGTACTAAAATGATTCTGTTTATGCATATAATATGCACAAACGCAATTATGCAGAGAATCACAGAGCATTACAGATATACATAACAGGTGACCCCATTGAGCAATCGAAAGGTTTCATGCTAAACTCCTTCAAGGACTTATGTTGAAGGGACAAACTGTTATTATCACACACTCTTTAAATACCTACGTAAATTTATATTTAAATGTAAATTATGAAACTACCAAAACGAAAGTAAAATAATTTTGCAACGATGTTTACAACAACAAACAATAAATATAGCCGTTTCTAGTCCACTGCAGGACAAAGGCCTCAGACATGCCCTTGTTCATCACCATGTTGGCCATTGCAGATTGGTGATGGTGGGAGACTAGTGTATTGGAATATCACAGAAAGGAATGAAAATGTTATTGTTATTGGACTTTTAAAGGCCGACCATGAATGGCAGAGGCAAAGGATGGTGACATTGCCCTATTGAGCAGGGCAATGCCCTAGAGACTGACCATACATATGAACAGGGAGGGCCAGCCAATGGCTGCTGATGCCTGAGCAGCTAGACCAATAGGCTCCCCCAAACCCCGCATCCTTAACTTCCAAGAATGTTAAGGTTGAAGCGACCAAAGAAACTAACAAGTTCGAGTGGGGACTCGAACCCAAGTCTGGCGTTCACCAATCAGGGACGTTACCTTATCGGCCACCACAACCTATTGGTTAGTTCCAATTTGGGTCCTAAGGAATAATTGTGGTGTGATTGGTAACGTCCTTGCCTGGTGTTTGCCAGTCGGGGGTTTGAGTCCCGCTCAGTCTCGTTAGTGCCATTAGTGTCTGCAACCTTACCATCCTCGTGAGATGAGGTTGGGGGGTTTGGGGGAGCCTATAGGTCTATCTGTTGAGTCATCAGCACCCATTGCCTGGTCCTCCTTTGTCCTAAAATGGGTGGAGAGGGGCTTGGGCGCTGATCATATGATATATAGGTCAGTCTCTAGGGCACTGTCCTGCTTGATAGGGCAATGTCACTGTCCCTAGCTTCTGCCATTCATGAGCGGCCTTTTAACCTTTAAAACGAGATTACTGAAAAGTTATAGAATTTAGTTATATTTCATTGTTTGCATATATTACTGAAATATAATTTATTATAAACTCCTACAGTTATGTTTATGCTTATTACATAAACAGTTATTCCCCTACTCTTCTAATCATAGTTGTTCATGATAACTTAACTTTTCCCATTAACATTCGCTATATAATGATCAAAGTTATGGCCGTAATTAGCTGTCGAATGAGCCATTTGACTAATTTACCTTCAACATCTGTCTCGTTACTGAAGTGACTTGGTTACTGTTAAATCGAGAGAGAGAGAAAGAGGTGGGGCTTCATAGATAGATTCAATTACACACACACACACACACACACACACACACACACACACACACACATATATATATATATATATATATATATATATATATATATATATATACATATATATATATAATATATATATATATATATATATATATATATAATATATATATATACTCAAATTTGCAAATACTCTTAGTTTCCCTGAAAATTTCTGCAGTTTTCCCTACAGTCTTGTGACTTGTATCTACTACCCTATTTCTGACTTCATACACCATTGTTCATAGATATATTGTACAGCATATTTATTATGATCTCAGCTTCACATCTAAACCATCCAGGTGTGTAGTCTCAATGTTTTTTTTTTTTTTTCAATTCTACCTGATGTTTTTTCCGGAAAAAAAAAAAATACTCTAGTCAATTATATTTAGTGAGGCAGATTTGTACCAACTCGCAGGGGTGCCCTTTTAGCTCGGAAAAGGTTCCTGATCGCTGATTGGTTGGACAAAATAATTCTAACCAATCACATAGCAGGAAACTTTTCCCAAGCTAAAAGGGCACCCCTGCGAGTTGGTGCAAATGCGCCTCATTAAAAAAAATTGAGTATAGCATTTACAAGCCGCTCATGATTGGTAGAGGTAAGGGACAGTGATATTTCCCAAGCCCCTTCTCCACCCATGCTAGGGACAGGGAGGACCAGGCAATGGGTGCTGATGACTCGGCAGGTTGATTTATAGGCTCCTCCAAACTCCCTATCCTTAACTCACAAGGATGGTGAGGCTGCAGATACTAAAGAAATTAAGGAGCTTACAATGACTTTAAAGTTCTTCGCATAGCTTAAAAAGTTCAAACTAGCAGCGAATGTTTTAATGTTGAACAGGCTGATATAAGTTTTTTATTGTGTATATATATATATATATATATATATATATATATATATATATATATATATATATATATATATATATATATATATAGTTAATATATATATATGTATATATATGTGTATATATATATATTATATATTATATATATATATATATATATATATATATATATATATATATATATATATATATATATATATATATATATATATATATATATATATATATATATATATAGGATCTATTTTAATATTACTGTTTTTCAAATATTTTATTTCAATTGTTCATCACTTCTCCTGTAATTTGTATTTTCTTATTTCCTTTCCTCACTGGGCTACTTTTCCCTATTGGGACTCTTGGGCTTACAGCATCCTGCTTTTCCAACAAAGATTGTAGCTTAGCTAATAATAATAATAATAATAATAATAATAATAATAATAATAATAATAATAATAATAATATTTTTATTTACACTTTACTCATCATTTTATTCCAAGACCTATTTGCTCATTAATCTTTCCTTCTAAATGATTTTGTTCATCTTTTCTCCATAAATTCAATTGGTTTTTCATAAATTTCTTGATCTGTTCTTCAATACTCTTCAATCCTCCTCTTTGTCTGCACACGATCATCTGTTGTCATGCAACTGACCTCGGTCAACCGTTAACCTCATTATTCCGTCATTATATTTTTTCCTTTTTCTTCACTAATTGTTTTGATTTGCTTTTCAAGCCCTCTTATACACTCAAGTTCTTAATGCTATGGCTGCTCCTATGACACCATTAAGAATTAATTAAAACTCTTCCTCTATGTATCATCTTTAGTTCTGTAACCATTGCACACACATATATCTTAAATTTCCTTCTCATACACTTAAAAATTTGCATTAAAGGCAAACAGTAAACGTCTGGCAAAATTGATTCCAGGATTTTTACCGTTTCGAAAACTGATATATTGACGTAAAGGAGTGATATTACTGTCGCCAAATAGTAAAAGATAATAAAGTATGGTAAAAATTACGGTCGCAAGTATTTTACTGAAATACGGCTAAGAACAATATATTTTTCCGGAGAATTTCCGAATATTTTTTTTTTTTTTTTTTTACAGTGTATTGCCTAATCATTTCCTTCGTATCAAATTTATTTATCTTGGTTACTTTTATATTTATTTCAGTCGCACTTTCATTGCTAAAATTGCAAACAATACTGTCCTCTGGCATAGCTCGCTACCAAAACTTTCGCTTCCAAATTTTCTCCAAGTTATTTTTCCATCTAAAACTATGACCTTCCAAAACCACTTTCCAGACGCAATTTCATTCCCAATTACTCCAGAAAATCTACAAGTACCAATAATGTATGACTTGATATGCAGTAAAAGTGTGAGGGTATTTAAAAGGAAGTGCATTAATAACTTTTTATGAATTTTCAGTATTAGCTATATTTTTCTTACGGATTTTGAATATTTATTACTTATTATTATTTATCTTTGTCTTGATTCACTTTTTAAAAATCTACAGTTTTATTCTAGCAATAGGTTTATTTTATAAGGTTTCTTTAATAATTAATATCTTTGTCTTGATTCACTTTCGAAGCATCTACAGCTTTTTTTTCAGTAATAGATTTAATTTATGGTTTTTTTTTTTTTTTGAATAATTAATATTTACCTTGTCTTGATTCACTTCCTAAACATCTACAGCCTTTTTTTTTTCTTGAAGTCCTTTTGATATCTCTGGTCTATTCTACGTTATTGGAAAACCTGTTTCTTTATTTCAGCTCCGCGTAGACTCCTGAAGTCCTGCGAATAACTTCCTTTTTCATATCCTTCATCTTCGTAAGCACCAAACGTTGCAAAAGGCTATTCAACTTCACTTTTGTGGTTGGGATTCTGACAATTGGCAGGATTCAAAGTAGCCTTGAAAAGACGTCCTTGACATTGTCCCGTGCAAGACGTGTTCGTCTATACGAGCTTCAAGCTCATCTAGTCCGTAAAAGGTAAGAATTTAAAGAAAATGCGTATCTAATTGTTATTCAGTAAAGGTAGGAAAGATATATATATATATATATATATATATATATATATATATATATATATATATATATATATATATATATATATATATATATATATATATATATATATATATACTGTAATTATATTTTATATATATATATATATATATATATATATATATATATATAAATATATATATATATATATATATATATATATATATATTTATATATATATATATATATATATATATATATATATATATATATATATATATATATATATATATATATATATATACATATATATATATATACATATATATTCTTTTTTTCTTAGCAAAATCTCCCAACTCCTTGACTATCCGCTCCGTTTCACTGTCGTAATCATGTTGATAGGTAGATGATATGTTTAATAACTATTTTAGTTATATTCATCAAAAAGGGCATTTGTCCTTTTTAATATTAAACTATTTTAGTTATATTCATTAAAAAAGGTACTTGCCTTTTTTAATATTAACTAGTTATATTCATTAAAAGAAGTCTTCGCCTTAACTGGTTCAAATCATTACCAGCACTTACTGCTTAATACCCTTTGTTGTTTGCCCTAAATAATCTCTATTTTTATCTTTGCACAACTGTTTTGTATAATCAGAGAGAGAGAGAGAGAGAGAGAGAGAAGAGAGAGAGAGAGAGAGAGAGAGAGAGAGAGAGAGAGAGAGAGAGAGAGAGAGAGAGAGAGAGAGAGAGAGAGAGAGTTTTAGTTAGTTCTGGAGAGGAAATTGGAAGGATTTTGGAAATATTTAACTTTTTGGTCCATCCGGGGAGAGACTCCATTTCCACTTTGGTAGGGCGATTTAGTTTATATTAGAGAGTTCTTATGATCTTGTCTAACTTATTCTTGAACTCGTTTAACGTATTAAAATTCCCTAGATCCGAGGGAAGTTTATTCCATGCTATTTTGTATGTAAAGAAATCACCACCTCCCTGACTAATAAAGTGGTAACGTCTTCGCCTAGCATTCGCATGGCAGCAGATCGATCCCAACTCGGGACCGTGAGTTTAAGCTGTTTACTGGGGAGGCCACTGCTGTGGTTGGGCACCACAGTGGGGGTTTGGGCTTGCCCGGCTGACGTTCTGATGAGCATCTATTCTGATGAAACTTGAACTGAAACCAGATACCTTTTAACCTTCTCATTGCGTGATAGTTTATCTTTTCAATTCCATTTTGTATCCATTACCTCTGTACTGATTTGTTCTATTATTATTATTATTATTATTATTATTATTATTATTATTACTTGCTAAGCTACGATCCTAGTCGGAAAAGCAGGATGCTATAAGCCCAGGGGGCTCCAACGGGGAAAATAGCCCAGTGAGGAAAGGAAACAAGGAAAAATAAAATATTCTAAGAACAGTAACATTACAATAAATATATCCTATATAAACTATAAAAAAAGAAGAGGAAGAAAAATAAGATAGAAGTGTGCCCGAATGTACCCTCAAAAGCAAGAGAACTAACCCAAGACAGTGGAAGACCATGGTACAGAGGCTATGGCACTATCCAAGACTAGAGAACAATGGTTTGATTTTGGAGTGCCTATGAAGACGTGGTTGTAGTTTACATTTGTTACTACTTGAAGATTTTGTTATGTCTCTATCAGCTGTCCCATTAGCCATCGAGTTTGTAGATTAAATAGATTCTTTCCGGTCACGCCCATTGGCATTGCTAGACGTAGAACTCCCCATCCCTCGGGTAGAGGGGAGGGGTGGGGGAAGGGTTGAATCTGTGTTTGTGGGCGTGTGTACAGTCACTCGTATAAGTTGGTAGAAGTCCGATTGTTTAAGAAAGATTTCCATTTCACCCCTTTCTGGACGACAGGTGTCTGGGAGCGCGAAACCAATCAAATATTCAAGTTAATATTTGACCGGTTTCGCGCTCCCAGACACCTGTCGTCCAGAAAGGGGTGAAATGGAAGTCTCTCTAAAGCCCTGTCCACTCGATCGAGTATGCCCAACGGGCAAACAGTGATACCAGGCCACAATAGTTAGTGAAAATGAGGGTTGATGACGTCAGAAGCGGGAAAACTAAAGGTAGGGATCTGGCAACACTGTATGATGCCAGATCCCTGTCTGTGGTTTTCCCGCTTCTGATGTCATTAACCCTCATTCTTACTACTATTGTGGTCTGGTATCACTGTTAGCCCGTCGGGCATGCTCGATCGTGTGGACAGGGCTTTAAACACCAGAACAACCACCAACTTATATGAGTGACTGTACATATCTAAATATTCAAGTCGTTTTTGACGGTTCGGGTACATTGGTATTAATGTACTCAGTTCTGGCACGTGTTTTGTTTCCTATGAAAGTTGACAGCAAGAGCAGAATTTATAACAGTCATTAGAATAACAATAATGTTTGAAATAGCAATAACTAACAATAATGCAGTAACAGTAAAAAGAAATACAAAATAATTCCAGAGAAATTTGCAATTTTAAAGGAGATAAACAGTGAAGTGAAGGAGTACTTTTGTGGTTGACAATAACTGATCGATTCCATAGTTAATGTTCAATAACTGTAAATATTCTTTTAAGACTTCTTATATTTTAAGATTTAGTACATTGAAGTCATGGCTTGATTGGTAACCGCTCCGCCTGGTGCTTGCCAGTCGGGGGTTCGAGTCCCGCTCAGTCTCGTTATTGCCATTAGTGTCTGCAACCTTACCATCCTTGTGAGCTAATGTTGGGGGCTTTGGAGGAGCCTATAGGTCTATCTGTTGAGTCATCAGCAGCCATTTGCCTGGCCTTCCTTGGTTCTAGCTTGGGTGGAGAGGGGGCTTGGGCCCTGATCATATAATATATGGTCAGTCTCTAGGGCATTGTCCTGCTTGCTAGGGCAATGTCACTGTCCCTTCCCTCTGCCATTCATGATTGACCTTTAAAACCTTCAAACCATTCCTTTAATACTTAACGCTCCAAACTATTCTCTACCATATTCAGTTAGCTAACTATCCTCACACTTCAATCACCCACCTTTTCCTATCAGTTAAATAAAAAAATAAAAAAATCACCCACCTTTCCTATTAGTTAAATAAAAAAATAAAAAAAAAATCTCCCACCCTTCCTATCAGTTGAATAGAAAAAAAAATCACCTACCTTTCCTATCAGTTAAATAAAAAAAAGAAAAAAAATCACCCACCCTTCCTATCAGTTAAATGCAAAAATATCACACACCTTTCCTATCATTTAAATAAAGAAAAAAATACAAAAAATCACCCACCTATCAGTTAAATAAAAAAAATCACCTTCCTTTCCTATCAGTTAAATAAAAAAAATCACACCTTTCCTATCAGTTAAATAAAAAAAATCACCCACCTTTCCTATAAATTAAATGAAAAAAATCACACACCTTTCCTATCACTTGAATAAAAAAAGAAAAATCACCCACCTTTCCTATCATTTAAATAAAAAAATCACCCACCTTTCCTATCAGTTATATAAAAAAAGAATAAAAATCACCCACCTTTCCTATCAGTTATATGAAAAAAAGAATAAAAATCACCCACCTTTCCTATCAGTTAAATAAAAAAAAAATCACCCATCTTTCCTATCACTTAAATAAAAAAGAAAAATCACCCACCTTTCCTATCATTTGAATAAAAAAATCACCCACCTTTCCTATCAGTTATATAAAAAAAGAATAAAAATCACCCACCTTTCCTATCAGTTAAATAAAAAAAAAATCACCCATCTTTCCTATCACTTAAATAAAAAAGAAAAATCACCCACCTTTCCTATCATTTAAATAAAAAAATCACCCACCTTTCCTATCAGTTATATAAAAAAGAATAAAAATCACCCACCTTTCCTATCAGTTATATGAAAATAAGAATAAAAATCACCCACCTTTCCTATCAGTTATATGAAAAAAAGAATAAAAATCACCCACCTTTCCTATCAGTTAAATAAAAAAAAATCACCCATCTTTCCTATCACTTAAATAAAAAAAGAAAAATCACCCACATTTCCTATCATTTAAATAAAAAAAATCACCCACCTTTCCTATCAGTTATATAAAAAAAGAATAAAAATCACCCACATTTCCTATCATTTAAATAAAAAAAGAATAAAAATCACCCACCTTTCCTATCAGTTAAATAAAAAAAGAATAAAAATCACCCACATTTCCTATCAGTTATATAAAAAAAGAATTAAATCACCCACATTTCCTATCAGTTATATGAAAATAAGAATAAAAATCACCCACCTTTCCTATCAGTTATATAAAAAAAGAATAAAAATCACCCACCTTTCCTATCAGTTATATAAAAAAAGAATAAAAATCACCCACATTTCATATCAGTTATATGAAAATAAGAATAAAAATCACCCACCTTTCCTATCAGTTATATAAAAAAAGAATAAAAATCACCCACCTTTCCTATCAGTTATATAAAAAAAGAATAAAAATCACCCACATTTCCTATCAGTTATATAAAAAAAGAATAAAAATCACCCACATTTCCTATCATTTAAATAAAAAAAGAATAAAAATCACCCACCTTTCCTATCAGTTATATGAAAATAAGAATAAAAATCACCCACCTTTCCTATCATTTAAATAAAAAAAGAATAAAAATCACCCACCTTTCCTATCAGTTATATAAAAAAAGAATAAAAATCACCCACCTTTCCTATCAGTTAAATAAAAAAAAATCACCCATCTTTCCTATCACTTAAATAAAAAAAGAAAAATCACCCACATTTCCTATCATTTAAATAAAAAAATCACCCACCTTTCCTATCAGTTATATAAAAAAAGAATAAAAATCACCCACCTTTCCTATCAGTTATATGAAAAAAAGAATAAAAATCACCCACCTTTCCTATCAGTTATATAAAAAAAGAATAAAAATCACCCACCTTTCCTATCAGTTATATGAAAAAAAGAATAAAAATCACCCACCTTTCCTATCAGTTATATGAAAAAAAGAATAAAAATCACCCACCTTTCCTATCAGTTATATGGAAAAAAGAATAAAAATCACCCACCTTTCCTATCAGTTATATAAAAAAAGAATAAAAATCACCCACCTTTCCTATCAGTTATATAAAAAAAGAATAAAAATCACCCACCTTTCCTATCAGTTATATAAAAAAAGAATAAAAATCACCCACATTTCCTATCATTTAAATAAAAAAATCACCCACCTTTCCTATCAGTTATATAAAAAAGAATAAAAATCACCCACCTTTCCTATCAGTTATATAAAAAAAGAATAAAAATCACCCACCTTTCCTATCAGTTATATAAAAAAAGAATAAAAATCACCCACATTTCCTATCATTTAAATAAAAAAAGAATAAAAATCACCCACCTTTCCTATCAGTTATATGAAAATAAGAATAAAAATCACCCACCTTTCCTATCATTTAAATAAAAAAAGAATAAAAATCACCCACCTTTCCTATCAGTTATATAAAAAAAGAATAAAAATCACCCACCTTTCCTATCAGTTAAATAAAAAAAAATCACCCATCTTTCCTATCACTTAAATAAAAAAAGAAAAATCACCCACATTTCCTATCATTTAAATAAAAAAATCACCCACCTTTCCTATCAGTTATATAAAAAAAGAATAAAAATCACCCACCTTTCCTATCAGTTATATAAAAAAAGAATAAAAATCACCCACATTTCCTATCAGTTATATAAAAAAAGAATAAAAATCACCCACATTTCCTATCATTTAAATAAAAAAATCACCCACCTTTCCTATCAGTTATATAAAAAAAAGAATAAAAATCACCCACCTTTCCTATCAGTTATATAAAAAAAGAATAAAAATCACCCACCTTTCCTATCAGTTATATAAAAAAAGAATAAAAATCACCCACCTTTCCTATCAGTTATATAAAAAAAGAATAAAAATCACCCACCTTTCCTATCAGTTTTATAAAAAAAGAATAAAAATCACCCACCTTTCCTATCAGTTATATAAAAAAAGAATAAAAATCACCCACATTTCCTATCATTTAAATAAAAAAATCACCCACCTTTCCTATCAGTTATATGAAAAAAAGAATAAAAATCACCCACCTTTCCTATCAGTTATATGAAAAAAAGAATAAAAATCACCCACCTTTCCTATCAGTTAAATAAAAAAAGAATAAAAATCACCCACCTTTCCTATCAGTTATATAAAAAAAGAATAAAAATCACCCACCTTTCCTATCAGTTATATAAAAAAAGAATAAAAATCACCCACATTTCCTATCATTTAAATAAAAAAATCACCCACCTTTCCTATCAGTTATATAAAAAAGAATAAAAATCACCCACCTTTCCTATCAGTTATATGAAAAAAAGAATAAAAATCACCCACCTTTCCTATCAGTTATATAAAAAAAAGAATAAAAATCACCCACCTTTCCTATCAGTTATATGAAAAAAAGAATAAAAATCACCCACCTTTCCTATCAGTTATATAAAAAAAGAATAAAAATCACCCACCTTTCCTATCAGTTATATAAAAAAGAATAAAAATCACCCACCTTTCCTATCAGTTATATGAAAAAAAGAATAAAAATCACCCACCTTTCCTATCAGTTATATAAAAAAAGAATAAAAATCACCCACCTTTCTTATCAGTTATATAAAAAAAGAATAAAAATCACCCACCTTTCCTATCAGTTAAATAAAAAAGAATCACCCATCTTTCCTATCACTTAAATATAAAAAGAAAAATCACCCACATTTCCTATCATTTAAATAAAAAAATCACCCACCTTTCCTATCAGTTATATAAAAAAAGAATAAAAATCACCCACCTTTCCTATCAGTTATATGAAAAAAAGAATAAAAATCACCCACCTTTCCTATCAGTTATATAAAAAAAGAATAAAAATCACCCACCTTTCCTATCAGTTATATGAAAAAAAGAATAAAAATCACCCACCTTTCCTATCAGTTATATGGAAAAAAGAATAAAAATCACCCACCTTTCCTATTAGTTATATAAAAAAAGAATAAAATCACCCACCTTTCCTATCAGTTATATGGAAAAAAGAATAAAAATCACCCACCTTTCCTATCAGTTATATGGAAAAAAGAATAAAAATCACCCACCTTTCCTATCAGTTATATAAAAAAAGAATAAAAATCACCCACCTTTCCTATCAGTTATATAAAAAAAGAATAAAAATCACCCACCTTTCCTATCAGTTATATAAAAAAAGAATAAAAATCACCCACCTTTCCTATCAGTTATATGAAAAAAAGAATAAAAATCACCCACCTTTCCTATCAGTTATATGGAAAAAAGAATAAAAATCACCCACCTTTCCTATTAGTTATATAAAAAAAGAATAAAAATCACCCACCTTTCTTATCAGTTATATAAAAAAAGAATAAAAATCACCCACCTTTCCTATCAGTTAAATAAAAAAAAATCACCCATCTTTCCTATCACTTAAATATAAAAAGAAAAATCACCCACATTTCCTATCATTTAAATAAAAAAATCACCCACCTTTCCTATCAGTTATATAAAAAAAGAATAAAAATCACCCACCTTTCCTATCAGTTAAATAAAAAAAAATCACCCATCTTTCCTATCACTTAAATAAAAAAAGAAAAATCACCCACATTTCCTATCATTTAAATAAAAAAATCACCCACCTTTCCTATCAGTTATATAAAAAAAGAATAAAAATCACCCACCTTTCCAATCAGTTAAATAAAAAAAAAATCACCCATCTTTCCTATCACTAAAATAAAAAAAAGAAAAATCACCCACATTTCCTATCATTTAAATAAAAAAAATCACCCACCTTTCCTATCAGTTATATAAAAAAAGAATAAAAATCACCCACCTTTCCTATCAGTTAAATAAAAAAAATCACCCATCTTTCCTATCACTTAAATAAAAAAAGAAAAATCACCCACATTTCCTATCATTTAAATAAAAAAAATCACCCACCTTTCCTATCAGTTATATAAAAAAAGAATAAAAATCACCCACCTTTCCTATCAGTTATATAAAACAGAATAAAAATCACCCACCTTTCCTATCAGTTATATAAAAAAAGAATAAAAATCACCCACCTTTCCTATCAGTTATATAAAAAAGAATAAAAATCACCCACCTTTCCTATCAGTTATATAAAAAAAAGTATGAAAATCACCCACCTTTCCTATCAGTTAAATAAAAAAAAATCACCCATCTTTCCTATCACTTAAATAAAAAAAGAAAAATCACCCACATTTCCTATCATTTAAATAAAAAAAATCACCCACCTTTCCTATCAGTTATATAAAAAAAGAATAAAAATCACCCACCTTTCCTATCAGTTAAATAAAAAAAAATCACCCATCTTTCCTATCACTAAAATAAAAAAAGAAAAATCACCCACATTTCCTATCATTTAAATAAAAAAATCATCCACCTTTCCTATCAGTTATATAAAAAAAGAATAAAAATCACCCACCTTTCCTATCAGTTAAATAAAAAAAAAATCACCCATCTTTCCTATCACTGAAATAAAAAAAGAAAAATCACCCACATTTCCTATCATTTAAATAAAAAAATCACCCACCTTTCCTATCAGTTATATAAAAAAAGAATAAAAATCACCCACCTTTCCTATCAGTTAAATAAAAAAAAAATCACCCATCTTTCCTATCACTAAAATAAAAAAAGAAAAATCACCCACATTTCCTATCATTTAAATAAAAAAATCACCCACCTTTCCTATCAGTTATATAAAAAAAGAATAAAAATCACCCACCTTTCCTATCAGTTATATAAAAAAGAATAAAAATCACCCACCTTTCCTATCAGTTATATAAAAAAAGAATAAAAATCACCCACCTTTCCTATCAGTTATATAAAAAAGAATAAAAATCACCCACCTTTCCTATCAGTTATATAAAAAAAATTATGAAAATCACCCACCTTTCCTATCAGTTAAATAAAAAAAAATCACCCATCTTTCCTATCACTTAAATAAAAAAAATGAAAAAAAATCACCCACCTTTCCTATCACTTAAATAAAAAAAATGAAAAAAAAATCACCCACCTTTCCTATCAGTTAAAAAAAAAAAAATATCACCCACCTATCCTATCAGTTAAATAAAAAAAATCACCCACCTTTCCTATCAATTAAATAAAAAAAATCACCCACCTTTCCTATCAGTTAAATAATAAAAAAAAGATCGCCCACCTTTCCTATCAGTTAAATAAAAGAAAAAAAATCGCCCACCTTTCCTATCAATTAAATAAAAAAAAAATCACCCACCTTTCTTATCAGTTAAATGAAAAAAAAATCACCCACCTTTCCTATCAGTTAAATAAAAAAACCCCACCTTTCCTATCACTTAAATAAAAATATATATAAAAAAATCACCCACCTTTCCTATCAGTAATAATAAAAAAAAAAAAATTAAAAAAAATTTCAAAGCGTAATTTCGCTTTGTAAGAGGTTTCCGGAACTTGCTTTCAAGCTCTTGAATAGTTTTCGCCCAGCAATTAGTAGGAGCAAACAAGAGACCTTCCATAGGACAAACACTTTCTACAAATAAGCACATTCACTTTGGGCCCAAGTGTCAAGTGGTGACTCTGGGGGTGGGTGGGTGGGTGGGAGGGGGGGGGGGGGCGAGAATCTGGGTCATTTCACCGACAGGGAGAATAAATATATACTTAGGTCGAATAGGAGTTTTTGCCTGATTTAATAATGTTATTATTATTAATATTATTATTATTATTATTATTCACATTCACATTCACAATATTCACATTCACATTTACAATATTCACATTTACATTTACAATATTCATATTCACATTCATATTCACAATATTCACATTCACATCCATAATATTCACATTCACATTCACAATATCCATTTATTATATTCATATTCACATTTGCAATATTCACATTTACATTTACAATATTCATATTCACATTCACAATATTTACATTCACATTCATAATATTCACATTCACATTCACAATATTCACATTCATTATATTTACATTCATAATATTCATATTCATAATATTCATATTCATAGCAATAACAATAACAATGTTTATTGGACAAAAAAATGTACATACAAAAGATTTACAAAAAAGACTCTGTCCCAGCCCATGTGAAGCAGAGCTCTTCGGGCAATAATACACGATTCTATTATTCAATATTACATAGGCGTTAAAACAACAAAGGTTATCAGTTTTAGAATGTATTAGAAGTAATAGCACGAAACTATAATCTAAAAAATGTGAAAAAGTTTTCTTTTTAATAACAACTTACATATATTTCTTAAAAAAAACTAAAGATAAGATACTTTTTAGAATGGTTTTCCTTATAAAGTAAAAATTATTTATTCATTTATATTATTCCAAAGGTTCATACAGACTATTTGTAAGGAAAATATGAATCTTATGAAATAATCTAAAACTAATTCTAAACACTGTCAATTGTTTGTGGCCACCTCAGCATATTTGATTGCAACCTATGATTTATACAAACCATTTATCGAAAATAATATGAATCGTATGAAATAATCTAAAATCAATTCTGAACACTGCCAATTGTTTGTGGCCAACTCTGAATATTTGATTGAAGCTTTGGCAAGAAACGCGAGTGTTTGATAGAAGCAAACATGAACCAAGATGTGGTGTTGGTAATCTCATAAGGTAACACTACCCGCGAAGAAGGTCTCGAAGACAGGTCAAATACCCTTCATGCCCTGCCTCGGTGTGGGAATAAGTTCGAAGAGGCAGGAATTTCGATCTCCATTATAATGCCATAGAAAGTAATTATGATACTCTTATGATGCTCTTCGCACTCCCAAAAGAGATTAGTTCGCCAAACTTTTAACTGGGCTCCACACAGTACTAGAGTTGGGAAGACCCAGGCCTACATGGCTGTGGTCTATGCAGCGTGGAGTGGGAGGTGATGAATGGAGAAGTATTGATTTAAAAGCTCAAGATAGAGACGACTGGCGAAATCTAACCGAGGCTTTTGCGTTAATAGACGTAGGAGATGATGATGATGACGATGACGATTATTTCAACTCCGAGATGCATGAAAATTCAGATGGAAAGGAGACAGTACAAAACGTATTAGCAGGATAAAAATCATTAACAGTAGAATAATGTGCCATCCCCGTTGATGATACTAGTCTTTCTTTAATTATTAACACCGAGCGATGAGGAGAACTAGGAATTATAGTTATTTATACCATTTCAATTCGCACCCAAAAGCAAATATAGAATTAAATCATACTGGAGACGGTATGAAATAACATTGGGAATATAGAGGAAGAGATAAGGATAATCTTATAGGAACTGGCTTATAGTTTACGCTAGTGATGGATTTATCAAACTTTATCATATTAATCAGAATAAGTTGATAAATTTCACCAATGATATCAGATAATGCATGAGAAAATAACGTTACAGATAATCATGATAATTATCCATGTGTTCAGCTTCTTTTCTCGCCCATCTTCAGAAAGAGTAAAAACTGCGAATGAAAATTTGAAAAACAAAATCAGCTGAAACAACAGCAAAAACAACAGCAGCAGCAGCTGTTGCAGCAAAAGATCCCTTAGACAAATGTGATCGATACCCAATTGAAGACTGTCTGTTCTGAGAATGTGGTTTTGCTTTTGCTTATGAAGAAACCCAATCTATCCTAACGTTGTCCTAAATGATATCGTTCGTACAGAATAGTCTCTCTCTCTCTCTCTCTCTCTCTCTCTCTCTCTCTCTCTCTCTCTCTCTCTCTCTCTCTTCCCGACCCTCGTACCGCTTGCAGGTCAACTTACAGCCAACAAACACTATGTCCCAGGACAACTCTGTTGGTCTGATCAGCGATATAATCATTGTTAGTTTGACTATTGTGGGTCACTGCGTGACGAACTTAAAAAAAAATAACATAATAAAAACTGACGAGCCTTGAAGTTAACTCTCTCCCGGCTGATGAGAAATTCATGAGATGAAATATTTCTTTTCCTATAAAAAAAAGTCATAAAAATGATCAAAGGCAAGCGATGGCATAAATGTTCCTTATCGAAAATCCTATAACAGTTGAATCTTGCCTTAAATTTTCGTCCCTCCACCATTCTAAGAAGTTAAAGTTCCTCTTCCCTAACAGTGTAATATCAGTAATACATAAGATAATGCTAAGGACTTTTAATTTTCATTGTGCAATATGGAAACAGTATGGAATAGTAAGTATAACATTGCAATGTGAAGTGCCATAAAACCAAAATGGAAGTCAGTTCCCTTAATAGAGGGAACGCTAACTCATTGTCTCCTTCATCCTACTTATTACTGTGGCCTTATTGGTAACCTCAATGCCTTGTGATCGCCAGAATGGGGTTCAGATCCCGCTCAAACTCTGTTAGTTCCTTCAGTGTCTGCAACCTTACCATCCTTGTGAGCTGAGGATAGGTGGGTTTGGGGATGCTCAAAAGGTCTATCTGCTGAGTCATTGACAGCCATTAGCTGGCCCTCCTTGGTCCTAGCTTGGGTGGAGATAGGGCCTTGGGCGCTGATCATAAGGTATATGGTCAGTCTCTAGGGCATTGTCTAGCTTGCTAGGGTAAATGTCACTGTCCCTGACTTCTGTCATTCATGAGCGGCCTTTAAAACCTTTAAACAATAAAAACAGTTAGTAGAATACATACCTGATCTTCTTTAAATAATCATGATATACTAAGCAACAACTTACAAGTACCTATTGGAAAACACTGATGATTTAATATGTGAATAATGTCTTAACTAAATTCTAAATCCCTCTGAAGGATAATGGGAGTTTAATGGCAGGACAGGATTAGAAAATGAAACTATAAGAAATTATTCGAGGGCCACTTGTGGATATCATGATAACGAGTAGATGGAGATGATTTGGGCATGCTCTTCGTAATCCCCAATAGAGAGTAGTTTACCAAACGTAAGGCCCTCGAGTTGGAAGACCCAGGCCTACATGGCTGACGACTATGAAACGTGAAGTAAATGATGATGATGAATGGGAAAGTATTGAATTGAAAGCTCAAGATAGAGACGACTGGCCCTTTGCGTTAATAAGCGTAGGAGGAGATGATGATCATGAAATTTCATAGAAAGGTCCCTAGCAGAATCCCTAGCCCTTCTCTCTGTTAGTCTTCCTTCTCCCCCAAGGCAAAACTAAGATGAAATAACATTTAAAAAAAAAAAAAAAAAGATATTCAATACTCATGTCTTTCAGATTATAAGTTCAAAAGTTACGAAGCATCCGAAAAAGTTTGTCCTAGATTTGATAATTTAATATATCTAACCGAGAAATCTGTATATTCCTGTAAGTCGAATAAAATACACCTAAATTCTTATGAAATTCTTAGAATAGAAGTTGAAATCTTACAGATCGAATAATTTGTACATATCTTAAAACTAAGGCGAGGAAAATCAGGACACGTCAAACGTAAACATCAAAATCAAAAAGTTTATTTACTTTGGCCGCCCTAAAGTAAACAGATCTCTTATCGTATCACCAAAGTAAATGTGTGATTGCTTATCAGTAAGTACTTATTTGTATACGCTATCCCAGATCCAGACCAGACGATAGCGTATCCAAATGATCTCCCAACAATACAAAATGTTGACTTAATGAATGAATTATTTGAAAGGAACATTCACAACTACGACTAACTCATCAGCTAGGGTAGAAGAGATTGCTGAAGTTCTGAATAATTCAAACTTAATATAAGAACTGAAGAAAGCCATCTATCGTCTATCGTGAGAACCATTAACAATGATAAAACAATGATAATCTTCAAATACCTCTTACCAGTTCCATGCTGTTTGTAATACTAGGTAAGCGAACAATTCTTCTTCACTCAAGGGGTCAACTACTGCACTGTAATTGTTCAGTGACCACTTTCCTCTTGTTTAGGGGAGAAGGGACTCTTTTAGCTATGGTCAGCAGCTCTTCTAGGAGAAGGTCACTCCGAAATCAAACCATTGTTCTCTAGTCTTGGGTAGTGCCATAACCTTTGTACCATGGTCTTCCGCTGTCTTGGGTTAGAGTTCTCTTGCTTGAGGATACACTCAGGCATGCTGTTCTGTCTTGTTTCTCTTCCTCTTGTTTTGTCAAAGTTTTTATAGATATTTATTTTAATGTTACTCTTAAGAATTTTATTTTTCCTTGTTTCCTTTCCTCACTGGGCTATTTTTCCTGTTGGAGCCCCTGGGCTTATAGCATCCTGCTTTTCCAATTAGGGTTGTAGCTTGGCAAATAATAATAATAATAATAATAATATTAATAATAATAATAATAATAGCTGGGCCGTCTCCATGATGAGGCTCAATGCTACACAGTATTCTAGAAGTTTTATTCCAGCTGTGACCAAGTTGTGGAATGATCTCCCTAATCGGGTAGATGAATCGGTAGAACTTCAAAAGTTCAAACTTGCAGCAAATGTTTTTATGATGAACACGCTGAGATAAGTCTTTTTTTTTAGTTTACATATGAAATATCTGTTTTGATGATGATACTATTTTTGAAATATTTTACTTTAATTGTTCATTATTACTCATCGTTTATATATTTACTTATTTCCTTTCCTCCCTGGGTTATTTTTCCTTGTTGGAGTCCTTGGACTTATAGCATCTTGCTTTTCCAACTAAGGTTGTAGATTAGCTAATAATAATAATAATAATAATAATAATAATAATAATAATAATTATATCAGAGATATACAATCATCATATGAGACTATCAGAAGTAAAGCAGTCATCAGGCATCTCACTAATAACGGTTTCATCACAGCCAGCCAACGTCACTGTATACAGGACAGATCACTATAGTCAATTTATTTAGTGAGGCAGATTTGCACCGACTCGCTGGGATGCCCTTTTAGCTCGGAAAAGTTTCCTGATCGCTGATTGGTCGGAAGTATTCAGACAAAAATACTTCCAACTAATCAGCTATCAGGGAACTTCTCCGAGCTAAAAGGGTATCCTTGCGGGGAGGTGCAAATCTGCATCACTAAAAAATTTGACTATAGTACCATAGCCAGTCAATAAGATTCAATATTCATAAACCTGGAGTCGGGTAGAGAAATATTTTCTATTTTGACTTGACTTTAGTGAAAGTTAATCAGTACATTGTATGCCCCCAGATGAAAAGAAATGGGGATAGATGGATCAATGGGAGCGTGGATAAACAAATCCTTTTCATGTCAAATTCTTTTATTATCGTCCGATGAAGCATGTTCCAAACTAACCCTTTTTATATCCGGTATTCGACTAAAAATAGTTCTTGTCACTATTTAGGAAAGGTTTGAGATATTGTCAACAAACTGCAACAAGGATTTTTATCATGTCTGATTAAAAATCTGTCGGGGTATTATCACAAAGTGGAAAGAAATAAGAAAACTTATGGCGAAATTGAGATTATATATCTTAAGAGATCAATAAATGTCCACCGTTATTTTTCATCTAGATAGAAATGGCTTTATGGCACAGCATCCGCCATTAGGCGTAAGTGCTGACAATGCACAATAGTCATGCACGTTCATTTGGCCCTATTATTATTATTATTATTATTATTATTATTATTATTATTATTACTTGCTAAGCTACAACCTTAGTTGGAAAAGCAGGATGCTATAAGCCAAAGGGCTCCAACAGGGAAAATAACCCAGTGAGGAAAGGAAACAAGGAAAAAACATTTTAAGAACAGCAACAACACCTAAACAAATATTTCCTATATAAAGTACAAAAACTTTACCAAATCAAGAGGAAGAGAAATTAGATAGAATAGTGTGTTTACGTGTACCCTCAAGCAAGAGAACTCTAACCCTACACAGTGGAAGATCATGGTACAGAGGTTATAGCACTACCCAAGACTAGAGAACAATGGTTTGATTTTGGAGTGTCCTTCTCCTAGAAGAGCTGCTTACCATAGCTACACTTTCTATATATTACCTCTGTTGCCGCTTACTTTCTTCCTCTTTTGTTATTCAATCTTTCTAACTTTCGGCCCTGAGTCTATGCAGTGCAATATAGCTCTCTCTTGAGTTTAGCATTGCAGAACGTAGGAAGTAAGAAACTTTTTTTAAAAGTAGGCTGTTTGCATAGGCGATTATGAAATCTTGGTGCTGATTGACTTCTCGAATTGTAATTGGAATTTTAGATTTTAATATTACTACTACTACTACTACTACTACTACTACTACTACTACTACTACTACTACTACTACTACTATTATTATTATTACTTGCTAAGCTACAACCCTAGTTGGAAAAGCAGGATGCTATAAGCCCAGGGACCCCAGTAGGGAAAGTAGCCCAGTGATGAAGGGAAACAAGAAGACAACTATTTCAAGATCAGTAAAAAAAATAAAAATAAAAATAATTCCGATATAAACTATAAAAACTTTAACAAAACAAGAGGAAGAGAAATAAGATAGAATAGTGTGCCCAAGTGTACCCTCAA
>NC_090759.1:36319596-36322096 GCF_036898095.1 Palaemon carinicauda
GAACAATCGTAAACAGAGGAGCAAGATTGATAAAAGAAGGTTCCACCTCCGAGAATGGACTAACCTTGTATTGATTATACAAATAATAATAATAACAATAATAATGATAATAATAATATTATTATTATTATTATTAACACATGAAATTTAGTCTTTCTTGTAATGCCTGCTCCAATAAAATATTCCCTTTACTCAAGTCCAGTAATTGAACTTTCTCTTCTCAAGACTTAATTACATTTCTGTAGTCTTACGCCAAGCGGAATCTCCAGCATAATCTCAGCTTATTATGTGAATAAAAGTTTAAAATCCACGTATCAAACATGAATAATGTAGCACTTGTAGCACCTTTCAGCATAAGTCCATAACATTCCATGCATTCGGTAAACACCCTCGTAAACATAAACTTTCGAGCACCCAAGGTTCTAAGCAGAGGAAGCGTGGCACACTCCTTGTGGAGGCTCACTGGAATACGTTAAAAACAAGCTACAGATTTGCCCAATCTTCTTCCTATACACGTACTTCATACATTCAAAACTGAGCGCAATGTGAGTTCAGGTAATACTTTAAACATTAGTAATACTCGAAAACAGTTTTAAACTCTTTAAATGCAATATTTACGTACATATTTACACTAACCATGCGAGATAGCTCGACATTTTATTGTTTGCATCATCATACCAGTCATTTGCTTACATTGACTTGAATAAAACTTGCTCACACCAACGCACACAATTCTTGTTTTTACCAACATCACCAACACTCGCATACACTTAATCCACTACACTGCTTACGCCAGCACTGACATGGACCGCTCCCCCCCCCCCCCCAAAAAAAAAAAAAAATAAAATAAAATAGATAACGGAAAAAACGCATGGACTGAAATGCCAAAAAAAAAAAAAAATAGTATGGACTGAAATGGAAAAAAAACTGGCATAGACTGAAATGCAAAAAAATAAAAAAACTGGCATGGACTGAAATTCAAAACACTGGCATGGACTGAAATTCAAAACACTGGCATGGACTGAAATTCAAAATACTGGCATGGATTGAAATTCCAAACACTGGCACGGACTGAAATGCAAAAAACTGGCATTGACTGATATTCCAAACACTGTCACGGACTGAAATGCAAAAAACTGGTATGGACTGAAAGTCAAAACAGTGGCATGTACTGAAATTCAAAAAACTGGCATGGACTGAAATTCAAAACACTGGCATTGACTGAAATGCAAAAAACTGGCATGGACTGAAATGCAAAAAACTGGCATGGACTGAAATGCAAAACACTGGCATGGACTGAAATTCAAAAAAAATGTCATGGACTGAAATACAAAAAAACTGGCATGGACTGAAGTGCAAAACACTGGCATGGACTGAAATTCAAAACACTGGCATGGACTGAAGTGCAAAACACTGGCGTGGACTGAAATTCAAAACACTGGCGTGGACTGAAATTCAAAACACTGGCGTGGACTGAAATTCAAAACTGGCATGGAACGAAATTCAAAACACTGGCATGGGCTGAAATGCAAAACACTGGCACGGACTGAAATGCAAAAAACTGGCACGGACTGAAATTCAAAACACTGGCATGGACAGAAATGCAAAAAACTGGCATGGACTGAAATTCAAAACACTGGCATGGACTGAAGTGCAAAACACTGGCGTGGACTGAAATTCAAAACACTGGCGTGGACTGAAATTCAAAACACTGGTGTGGACTGAAATTCAAAACTGGCATGGACCGAAATTCAAAACACTGGCATGGAATAAAATTCAAAACACTGGCATGGAATAAAATTCAAAACACTGGCACGGGCTGAAATGCAAAAAACTGGCACGGACTGAAATGCAAAAAACTGGCACGGACTGAAATTCAAAACACTGGCATGGACTGAAATTAAAAAAAAACTGGCATGGACTGAAATTATAAAAAAACTGGCATGGACTGATATTAAAAAAAAATTGGCATGGGCTGAAATTCAAAACACTGGCATGGACCGAAATGCAAAACACTGGCATGGATGGAAATGCAAAACACTGGCATGGACTGAAATGTAAAAAACTGGCATAGACTGAAATTCAAAACACTGGCATGGACTGAAATTATAAAAAAAACTGGCATGGACTGATATTAAAAAAAAATTGGCATGGGCTGAAATTCAAAACACTGGCATGGATGGAAATGCAAAACACTGGCATGGACTGAAATGTAAAAAACTGGCATAGACTGAAATTCAAAACACTGGCATGGACTGAAATGCCAAAAAAAACTGGCATGGACTGAAATTCAAAACACTGGCATGGACTGAAATTCAAAACACTGGCATCGATTGAAATGCAAAAAACTGGTATGGACTGAAATTCAAAACACTGGCATGGACTGACATGCAAAAAACTGTCATGGACTGAAATGCAAAAAAAAAAAAAAAACTGGCATGGACTGACATGCAGATACCTGGCATGGACTCAGGAATTGGCGCAAAAAAAAATACACTAA
>NC_090759.1:36344596-36347096 GCF_036898095.1 Palaemon carinicauda
ATCTTAAATTCTTTCTGAGGTTGTAGTCTTGTTTGCAATATCCGTAGGGTTTAATATGTCTACTGTTATACTATGACAGTGCTGTAGTTAATTTCCCCCCTACTCTTAAGTTTAAACTTTTTTCCTCATTCTTGAGTGACGTCATTATAATACCAATGCAACTAGGGTTCTATATTAAAGGACACTTCATGCACAATATGCGTATTACTAAGAAATACACATTATAATGATTCCGGAAGGCTCAAACCACTGACAGTTCTTTCCTCATAAACAGAAATCCAACATCGTTGAAAACGTTTTCTTCATCTCCGTTTGCTCTTCCTTCACGGTTGAATAAACAGAAATCCAACATCGTTGAAAACTTTTCCTTATCTCCGTTTGCTCTTCCCTCATGGTTGAATAAACAGAATTCAAACATCATTGAAAACGTTTCCTTATCCTAACGTTTGTTCTTCCCTCACGGTTGAGTAAACAGAATTCCAATATCGTTGAAAACCTTTCCTTATTTCCAACGTTTGCTCTTCCCTCACAGTTGAGTAAACAGAAATCCAACATCGTTGAAAACGTTTCCTTATCTCCGTTTGCTCTTCCCTCATGGTTGAATAAACAGAAATCCAACATCGTTGAAATGTTTCCTTATCTCCGTTTGCTCTTCCCTCACGGTTGAGTAAACAAAATTCCAACATCATTGAAAACGTTTCCTTATCCCAGCGTTTGCTCTTCCCTCATGGTTGAGTAAACAGAAATCCAACATCCTTGAAAACGTTTCCTTATCTCCGTTTGCTCTTCCCCCACGGTTGAGTAAACAGAAATCAAACGTCATTGAAAACGTTTCCTTATCTCCGGTTGCTCTTTCCTCACGGTTGAATAAACAGAAATCCAACATCGTTGAAAAAGTTTCCTTCATCTCCGTTTGCTCTTTCCTCACGGTTGAATAAACAGAAATCCAATATCGTTGAAAAAGTTTCCTTCATCTCTGTTTGCTCTTCCTTCATGGTTGAATAAACAGAAATCCAACATCGTTGAAAAAGTTTCCTTATCTCTGTTTGCTCTTCCCTCACAGTTGTTTAAACAGAAATCAAACGTCGTTGGAAACATTTCCTTATCTGTTTGCTCTTCCCTCACGGTTGAGTAAACAGAAATCAAACGTCGTTGAAAGCGTTTCCTTATCTCAGTTTGCTCTTCCCTCACGGTTGAGTAAACAGAAATCAAACGTCGTTGGAAACATTTCCTTATCTGTATGCTCTTCCCTTACGGTTGAGTAAACAGAAATCCAAAATCGTTGAAAAAGTTTCCTTCATCTCCGTTTGCTTGTCCCTCACAGTTGAGTAAACAGAAATCAAACGTCGTTGCAAACTTTTCCTTATCTCCGTTTGCTCTTCCCTCACGGTTGAGTAAATAGAAATCAAACGTCGTTGGAAACATTTCCTCATCTGTTTGCTCTTCCCTCACAGTTGAAAATAGAAATCCAAAATCCTTGAAAACGTTTCCTTATCTTCGTTTGCTCTTCCCCACGGTTGAGTAAACAGAAATCAAACGTCATTGAAAACGTTTCCTTATCTCCGGTTGCTCTTCCCTCACGGTTGAGTAAACAGAAATCAAACGTCGTTGCAAACTTTTCCTTATCTCTGTTTGCTCTTCCCTCATGGTTGAATAAACAGAATTAAAACATCATTAAAAACGTTTCCTTATCCTAGTGTTTGCTCTTCCCTCATGGTTGAATAAACAGAAATCCAACATCGTTGAAAACGTTTCCTTATCTGCGTTTGCTCTTCCCTCACGGTTGAGTAAACAAAATTCCAACATCGTTGAAAAAGTTTCCTTATCTCTGTTTGCTCTTCCCCCACGGTTGTTTAAACAGAAATCAAACGTTGTTGGAAACATTTCCTTATCTGTTTGCTCTTCCCTCACGGTTGAGTAAACAGAAATCCAACATCGTTGAAAACGTTTCCTTATCTCCGTTTGCTCTTCCCTCACGGTTGAGTAAACAGAAATCAAACGTCGTTGGAAACATTTCCATATCTGTTTGCTCTTCCCTAACGGTTGAGTAAACAGAAATTCAACATCGTTGAAAACGTTTCCTTATCTCCTTTTGATCTTCCCTCACGGTTGAGTAAACAGAAATCAAACGTCGTTGGAAACATTTCCTTATCTGTTTGCTCTTCCCTTACGGTTGAGTAAACAGAAATCCAACATCGTTGAAAAAGTTTCCTTATCTCCGTTTGCTCTTCCCTCACGGTTGAGTAAACAGAAATCAAATGTCGTTGGAAATATTTCCTTATCTGTTAACTCTTCCCTCACGGTTGAGTAAACAGAAATTCAACATCGTTGAAAAAGTTTCCTTATCTCCTTTTGATCTTCCCTCATGGTTGAGTAAACAGAAATCAAACGTCGTTGTAAACATTTCCTTATCTGTTTGCTCTTCCCTCACGGTTGAGTAAACAGAAATCCAACATCGTTGAAAACGTTTCCTTATCTCCGTTTGCTCTTCCCTCACGGT
>NC_090759.1:36354596-36361342 GCF_036898095.1 Palaemon carinicauda
GCAACTTATTATTCTTCATTCTATATTCCCTACCCTGTGCAACTTATTAATCTTCATTCCATATTCCTTAGCCTATGCAACTTATTAATCTTCATTCTATATTCCCTAGCCTACGCTACTTATTAATCTTCATTCCATATTCCCTATCCTATGCAACTTATTAATCTTCATTCCATATTCCCTAGCCTATGCAACTTATTAATCTTCATTCCATATTCCTTAGCCTACGTAATATATTAATCTTCATTCCGTATTCCTTAGCCTATGCAACTTATTAATCTTCATTCTATATTCCCTAGCCTACGCTACTTATTAATCTTCATTCCATATTCCCTATCCTATGCAACTTATTAATCTTCATTCCATATTCCCTAGCCTACGCAACTTATTAATCTTCATTCCATATTCCTTAGCCTATGCAACTTATTGATCTTCATTCCATATTCCCTAGCCTATGCAACTTATTAATCTTCATTCCATATTCCTTAGCCTATGCAACTTATCGATCTTCATTCCATATTCCTTAGCCTATGCAACTTATTAATCTTCATTCCATATTCCTTAGCCTATGCAACTTATCGATCTTCATTCCATATTCCTTAGCCTATGCAACTTATTAATCTTCATTCCATATTCCTTAGCCTATGCAACTTATTAATCTTCATTCCATATTCCTTAGCCTATGCAACTTATCGATCTTCATTCCATATTCCTTAGCCTATGCAACTTATTAATCTTCATTCCATATTCCTTAGCCTATGCAACTTATCGATCTTCATTCCATATTCCTTAGCCTATGCAACTTATTAATCTTCATTCCATATTCCTTAGCCTATGCAACTTATTAATCTTCATTCCATATTCCTTAGCCTATGCAACTTATCAATCTTCATTCCATATTCCTTAGCCTATGCAACTTTTAATCTTCATTCTATATTCCCTAGCCTATGCAACTTATTAATCTTCATTCCATATTCCCTAGCCTATGCAACTTATTAATCTTCATTCCATATTCCTTAGCCTATGCAACTTATTAATCTTCATTCCATATTCCCTAGCCTATGCAACTTATCAATCTTCATTCCATATTCCCTAGCCTATGCAACTTATTAATCTTCATTCCATATTCCTTAGCCTATGCAACTTATCAATCTTCATTCCATATTCCCTAGCCTACGCAACTTATTAATCTTCATTCCATATTCCCTAGCCTATGCAACTTATTAATCTTCATTCCATATTCCCTAGCCTATGCAACTTATTAATCTTCATTCCATATTCCTTAGCCTATGCAACTTATTAATCTTCATTCCATATTCCTTAGCCTATGCAACTTATTAATCTTCATTCCATATTCCCTAGCCTATGCAACTTATCAATCTTCATTCCATATTTCCTAGCCTACGCAGCATATTAATCTTCATTCCATATTCCTTAGCCTACGCAACTTATTAATCTTCATTCTATATTCCCTAGCCTGTGCAACTTATTAATCTTCATTCCATATTCCTTAGCCTATGCAATATATTAATCTTCATTCCATATTCCTTAGCCTATGCAACTTATTAATCTTCATTCTATATTCCCTAGCCTGTGCAACTTATTAATCTTCATTCCATATTCCTTAGCCTATGCAACTTATCAATCTTCATTCCATATTCCTTAGCCTATGCAACTTATCAATCTTCATTCCATATTCCCTAGCCTACGCAACATATTAATCTTCATTCCATATTCCCTAGCCTATGCAACTTATTAATCTTCATTCCATATTCCTTAGCCTATGCAACTTATTAATCTTCATTCCATATTCCTTAGCCTATGCAACTTATTAATCTTCATTCCATATTCCTTAGCCTATGCAACTTATTAATCTTCATTCTATATTCCCTAGCCTGTGCAACTTATTATTCTTCATTCTATATTCCCTACCCTGTGCAACTTATTAATCTTCATTCCATATTCCTTAGCCTATGCAACTTATCAATCTTCATTCCATATTCCTTAGCCTATGCAACTTATTAATCTTCATTCCATATTCCCTAGCCTACGCAACATATTAATCTTCATTCCATATTCCCTAGCCTATGCAACTTATTAATCTTCATTCCATATTCCTTAGCCTATGCAACTTATTAATCTTCATTCCATATTCCTTAGCCTATGCAACTTATTAATCTTCATTCCATATTCCTTAGCCTACGCAACATATTAATCTTCATTCCATATTCCCTAGCCTATGCAACTTATTAATCTTCATTCCATATTCCTTAGCCTATGCAACTTATTAATCTTCATTCTATATTCCCTAGCCTGTGCAACTTATTATTCTTCATTCTATATTCCCTACCCTGTGCAACTTATTAATCTTCATTCCATATTCCTTAGCCTATGCAACTTATCAATCTTCATTCCATATTCCTTAGCCTATGCAACTTATCAATCTTCATTCCATATTCCCTAGCCTAAGCAACTTATCAATCTTCATTCCATATTCCCTAGCCTATGCAACTTATTAATCTTCATTCCATATTCCTTAGCCTATGCAACTTATCAATCTTCATTCCATATTCCCTAGCCTACGCAACATATTAATCTTCATTCCATATTCCCTAGCCTATGCAACTTATTAATCTTCATTCCATATTCCTTAGCCTATGCAACTTATTAATCTTCATTCCATATTCCTAAGCCTATGCAACTTATTAATCTTCATTCCATATTCCTTAGCCTATGCAACTTATTAATCTTCATTCCATATTCCCTAGCCTATGCAACTTATCAATCTTCATTCCATATTCCCTAGCCTATGCAACTTATTAATCTTCATTCCATATTCCTTAGCCTATGCAACTTATCAATCTTCATTCCATATTTCCTAGCCTACGCAACATATTAATCTTCATTCCATATTCCTTAGCCTACGCAACTTATTAATCTTCATTCTATATTCCCTAGCCTGTGGAACTTATTAATCTTCATTCCATATTCCTTAGCCTATGCAATATATTAATCTTCATTCCATATTCCTTAGCCTATGCAACTTATTAATCTTCATTCTATATTCCCTAGCCTGTGCAACTTATTAATCTTCATTCCATATTCCTTAGCCTATGCAACTTATCAATCTTCATTCCATATTCCTTAGCCTATGCAACTTATCAATCTTCATTCCATATTCCCTAGCCTACGCAACATATTAATCTTCATTCCATATTCCCTAGCCTATGCAACTTATTAATCTTCATTCCATATTCCCTAGCCTATGCAACTTATTAATCTTCATTCCATATTCCTTAGCCTATGTAACTTATTAATCTTCATTCTTTATTCCCTAGCCTGTGCAACTTATTAATCTTCATTCCATATTCCTTAGCCTATGCAACTTATTAATCTTCATTCCATATTCCTTAGCCTGTGCAACTTATTATTCTTCATTCTATATTCCCTACCCTGTGCAACTTATTAATCTTCATTCCATATTCCTTAGCCTATGCAACTTATTAATCTTCATTCTATATTCCCTAGCCTGTGCAACTTATTAATCTTCATTCCATATTCCTTAGCCTATGCAACTTATTAATCTTCATTCCATATTCCTTAGCCTATGCAACATATTAATCTTCATTCTATATTCCCTAGCCTGTGCAACATATTAATCTTCATTCCATATTCCTTAGCCTATGCAACTTATTAATCTTCATTCTATATTCCCTAGCCTGTGCAACTTATTAATCTTCATTCCATATTCCTTAGCCTATGCAATATATTAATCTTCATTCCATATTCCTTAGCCTATGCAACTTATTAATCTTCATTCTATATTCCCTAGCCTGTGCAACTTATTAATCTTCATTCCATATTCCTTAGCCTATGCAACTTATCAATCTTCATTCCATATTCCTTAGCCTATGCAACATATTAATCTTCATTCTATATTCCCTAGCCTATGCAACATTTTAATCTTCATTCCATATTCCTTAGCCTATGCAACTTATTAATCTTCATTCCATATTCCTTAGCCTATGCAACTTATTAATCTTCGGCGTCAATGACCTTAGATGTCAGGATGCCTGAAAACTTTAAATCAATCAATCAATCATTCCATATTCCTTAGCCTATGCAACTTATTAATCTTCATTCCATATTCCTTAGCCTATGCAACTTATTAATCTTCATTCCATATTCCCTAGCCTATGCAACTTATTAATCTTCATTCCATATTCCCTAGCCTATGCAACTTATTATTCTTCATTCTATATTCCCTACCCTGTGCAACTTATTAATCTTCATTCCATATTCCTTAGCCTATGCAACTTATTAATCTTCATTCCATATCAGATGTTTTGATTTCATCTATGCAAAGTTGATTGAAGAGACCTGTTCCTAAATGAAATTCTTTCTAAGACACTACAGGAGTCTACAATACCTCATTAACATATTGATTGCTCTGTTCGTAGGTAGATTTGATTCGCCTGGCCATTACAAGACTGTTGTTACTAGTGATTGATTTCCTTCTTGACAGTCACGAATCAATTGCTTACATTCTTCTGGGAGAAGGACACTCCAAAATCAAACCATTATTCTCTAGTCTTGGGTAGTGCTATAGCTTCTGTACCATGGTCTTCCACTGTCTTGGGTTAGAGTTCTCTTGCTTGAGGGTACACTCGAGCACACTGTTCTATCTTGATTCTCTTCCTCTTGTTTTGTTGAAGTTTTTATTGTTTATATAGTAAATATTTATTTTAATGTTACTATTCTTAAAATATTTAATTTTTCCATGTTTCCTTTCCTCACTGGGCTATTTTCCCTGTTGGGACCCCTGGGCTTATAGCATCCTGCTTTTCCAACTAGGGTTGTAGCTTAGCAATTAATGATGATAATAATAACTTGCGAAAGCTTCAATGTGAAAACGTATGCTATCTTTAGCGTTATCCGCTATGATGACACCCAGACATTTGACCACTTATAGCAATGTTGTTGCAGCATAACACGACAATCAGCGTAAAGGTAAACTAACAAACAGAGGGGGAATTCAAATAGTTTTTTTTTTGGGGGGGGGGGATTGATACGCAACTCGCCCTAGTTTCTCTGCACGTCAGAATTATGAAACTTATTTTCTGCTTTTATTTCTGTTATTACAGCTTGTATCATCATGATCATCATCATCATCATCATCATCATCATCATTATTATTATTATTATTATTATTATTATTATTATTATTATTATTATTATTATTATTATTATTATTATTATTATTATTACAAACCAGCCAACAACCCTGTTTTAAAAAGCAAGATGCTACAAGTAACAAGGACTCCAACAGGGCAAAATTATTATTATTATTATTATCATTATTATTATTATTATTATTATTATTATTATTATTATTATTATTATTATTATTATTATTATTATTATTATTATTAATATTAGCCAGGCTACAACCCTATTTTAAAAAGCAAGATGCCACAAGCTCAAGGACTCCAACAGGGGAAAATTATTATTATTATTATTATTATTATTATTATTATTATTATTATTATTATTATTATTATTAGCCAGGCTACAACCCTGTTTTAAAAAAAAGATGCTACAAGTACCAAGGACTCCAACAGGGGAAAATTATTATTATTATTATTATTATCATTATTATTATTATTCTTATTATTATTATTATTATTATTATTATTATTATTAGCCAGGCTACAACCCTACTTTAAAAAGCAAGAGGCCATAAGCTCAAGGACTCCAACAGGGGAAAATTATTATTATTATTATTATTATTATTATTATTATTATTATTATTATTATTATTATTATTATTATAAACCAGGCTAAAACCCTATTTTAAAAAGCAAGATGCTGCAAGCTCAAGGACTACAATAGGGAAAAATAACCCAGTGAGGAAAGGCAACAATAAAATAAACAAACTGCAAGAGAAGAATAAACATTCAAAACGAAATATTTCAAGAACAGCAACAACACAAAATTACATCCCTCCCATATGAACTATAAAAGCTTGAAAAAAAAAAAAAACATAGAGAAACGGAAACAAGATAGAATAGCATGCCTGAGTGTACCCCCAAGCAAGAGAACTCTACTTGAACACAGTGGAAGGCCATGGTACAGAGGCTATGTATTATTATTATTACTTGCTAAGCTACAACCCTAGTTGGAAAAGCAAGGTGCTATAAGCCCAGGGCCCCAACAGGAAAAATAGCCCAGTAGGGTAAGGAAACTAGGAAAAATAATATATTTTAAGAACAATGACATTTAAATAAATATTTCCTATATAAACTATGAGAATTTTAACAAAACAAAACACAAAATTATTATTATTATTAGTATTATTATTATTATTATTATTATTATTACTAGCCAAGCTACAACCCTAGTTGGAAAAGCAAGATGCTATAAGCCCAAAGGCTCCAACAGTGAAAAATAGCCCAGTGAGGAAAGGAAATATGGAAATAAATAAATGATGAGAATAAATTAACAATAAATCATTCTAAAAACAGTAACAACGTCAAAACAGATATGTCCTATATAAACTATTAACAACGTCAAAAACATATGTCATATATAAACTACAAAAAGACTCATAGAATCGTGTGCCCAAGAGTATCCTCAAGCAAGAGAACTATAACCCAAGACAGTGGAAGACCAAGGTACAAAGGCCATGGCACTACCCAAGACTAGAGAACAATGGTTTGATTTTGGAGTGTCCTTCTCCCAGAATC
>NC_090759.1:36371842-36376842 GCF_036898095.1 Palaemon carinicauda
AGAGAGAGAGAGAGAGAGAGAGAGAGAGAGAGAGAATTAGGCAGAAGTTCGCGAAAACAGGATCTACAGCCTCATGGCCTTTTTTGTTTGTTCTGATGGCGAGTACTGAAGCGTTTCGCACCATTCATAAAATCTTCGTTTGAGTTACCTGCTCGCGTAATTACCATAAAAACTGCACAGGTACCCTCGTTAAACTGAGGGAGTACTCGCATTTCCTCGCTAACACTCGTACTGAATGAAAAAATAGAAACTATGTTTATAAGTAAATCTCTTTATGAGTGGCAGAGACAAGGGACAATGCAGTGTCCTGGAGACTGACCAAATGTTGACCAGTGCCCAAGCCCCCTTTTCCGCTCAGCCTAGGACCAGGGAGGGTTAGACAATGGCTGCTGAGGACTCACCAGTTTGACCTAGAGGCTTTACCAATCCCAAGATTAAAATGACGGTCAGTTTGCAGTCAATGCAGAATATACACACATATATATACATACATACATATATATAATATTCCTTTACTTGTCACACTGAGTAGTATTGCCAAAATTATGACTACTCGGTCTCTCCTTGTCACACCGGTAGGGGGCCACATACACACAGGCTGATTGGCCAGAGCTTCAGTTCCAAACGGGGCTCTTAGACCAGCACTCATACCCCCAAGAGTAGTTTGGCTGGCATAAGTAGCTGAGCAAGAGGCACTCACTAGTGCTCACATTTGTTGCAGTCGATGCTCAGCCCGAACAGGATGGCTGCGGGGATGTCAATTATTTTTTCTTAAACAAGGTCTGCCAGGGCAGGCTTCTGGTGACCCAGAACCCGGATCCTCGTGGAACCGAAAGGAAGAGTTTAAGTGGTAGAATAGACTAGGATAGGAGTTAGGATTGTGAGTAGAAGAGAAAGGAGCAATTACAAGTGTAAGACTTATCTCTGTTCTAGGGGTGGTGAGAAAGAGATGCTATTTTGAGGGAAAGGAGCATTTTGGTGAGTGACTGGAAAGGGAGGATTTTAAAAAGTAAAATGACCCTAGAGACAAGGTGGAGGACTATGGGGATAAGGTCTTCTAGGTGCAAGGATTCTATTTGATAAGTGAGGGATGCAGTAAATTGGTAATGAGGAGGGTTTAGGGAAGGTGTGGGTGCTGGTAGAGTAGGGATATCGGGATCCGGAACAATGGCGGATTGGTAGCGAAACCTTGGACATGGAACCCTCTGCAGCTTTGACGGCTGCTGGAGCTGTGACGGTGCTTGAGGTGGCATGGACGGTGGTTTGGTTTTCATTGCTGCAATCGTTTTCAAACACTTTGGATGCTTCCTGTTCAAGGCAGGAATGGAAGGGGCACAGTTGGGACACTTAGGATGGGTTTCCTTGCCTTCCTTATGATGCTCTATTCAGGGTTTGCATTGGATGTCTTTGGGTGTAGATGCCGCATATAGTGGGGTCTCTGCAGTTGGCTCTGTGGTGCCCAAAATACTGGTAGTTGTAGCATCGAAGAGATTCTGGAGTAAAGTCCTGAATGGGGGTAATTCCGCATATTTCAAGGTACAGGGAAGATGATATGGGGCCTATGAAGGAGACAAAAGTCTAGCAGCATGGTAACTGGGCAGTTGAGATAATAGATTTTCTCAACTTCTTGGCTGGTTCAAGAAAGGTTAGAGAGGATTCTATCTGAAGAAGGCCGGCTTTGTCTTGATCATTTGGGCGCAATTATGAGGTCATCCTTCAGGTTGGGACATTTTGGCCTGTAGCTTAGGATTGCAGCTGTGGCGTAGAAAGGGGCAGCATCGGTAGATGAGAGCACGAATTTCAGAAGGGGATGCTTTGGTTCCTTGGTGTTGATCTCTCTCAGGTAAGAGCAAGACTAAAATAGTTTAGATTTTTTTAAAGAATTTTACACCCCTTAACTTCCTTTTCCTAATCTTAAATTCTTTCTGGGGTTGTAGTCTCGTTTGCAATATCCGTAAGGTTTAATACGTCTACTGTTATGCTGTGACATTGCTGTAGTTAATTTTCACTCTTCCTCTTAAGTTTAAACTTTTTTCCTCATTCTTGAGTGACGTCATTATAATACCAATGCAACTAGGGTTCTATATTAAAGGAAACTTCATGCACAATATGCATATCACTGAGGGATACACATTATAATAATTCCGGAAAGCTCAAATCTCTGGCAATTCTTTAATCATAAAGCATCTATAAGGTTTATAACGCTTCAAAAAGGTTAAATCACTGGCTCACACAACATCATTGAAAACGTTTCCTTATCTCTAAGGTTTGCTCTTCCATCACGGCTGAGTAAACAGAATTCCAATATCACTGAAAACATTTCCTTATTTCCAACGTTTGCTCTTCCCTCACATTTGAGTAAACAGAAATCCAACATCGTTGAAAACGTTTCCTTATTTCCGTTTGCTCTTCCCACACAGTGGAGTAAACAGAATTCCAACATTATTGAAAATTTTTCCTTATCCCAACTTTTGCTCTTCCCGCACGGTTGAGTAAACAGAAATCCAACATCGTTGAAAACGTTTCCTTATCTCAGTGTGCTCTTCCTCACGGCCGAGTAAACAGAATTCCAATATCGTTGAAATCATTTCCTTATTTCCAACGTTTGCTCTTCCCTCACTGTTGAGTAAACAGAAATCCAACATCGTTGAAAACGTTTCCTTATCTCAGTTTGCTCTTCCCTCACGGTTGAGTAAACAAAAATCCAAGATCAGTGAAAATGTTTCCTTATCTTAGTTTGTCCTTCCCTCACGGTTGAGTAAACAGAAATTAAACGTCGTTGGAAAAGTTTCCTTATCTCCAACGTTTGCTCTTCCCTCACGGTTGAGTGAACAGAAATCAAACATCGTTGAAAATGTTCCCTTATCTCAGTTTGCTCTTCCCTCATGATTGAGTAAGTAGAAATCTTATGTCGTTGCAAATGTTTCCTTGTCTCCGTTTGCTCTTCCCTCAAGGTTGAGTAAACAGAAATCACACGTCGTTGCAAACATTTCCTTATCTCCAACATTTGCTCTTCCCTCACGGTTGAGTAAACAGAAATCCAACATGGTTGAAAATGTTTCCTTATCTCCGTTTGCTCTTTCCTCACGGTTGAGTAAACAGAAACCTAGTATCGTTGAAAACTTTTCTTTATCTCCGTTTGCTCTTAACTCACGGTTGAGTAAACAGAAATCAAACGTCGTTGAAAAGATTTCCTTATCTCAGTTTCCTCTTCCCTCACTGTTGAGTAAACAGAAATCAAACGTCGTTGGAAACATTTCCTTATCTCCGTATGCTCTTCCCTCACGGTTGAGTAAACAAAAAACCAACATCATTGAAAATGTTTCCTCATCTCATTTTGTCCTTCCCTCACGGTTGAGTAAACAGAAATCCAACGTTGTTGAAAATGTTTCCTGATCTCCAACGTTTGCTCTTCCCGCACAGTTGAGTAAACAGAAATCCTTCATTGTTGAAAACGTTTCCTTATCCCGTTTGCTCTTCCCTCAAGGTTGAGTAAACAGAAATCAAACGTCGTTGAAAACTTTTCCTTTTCTCAGTTTGTTCTTCCCTCACTGTTGAGTAAACAGAAATCAAACGTCGTTGAAAACTTTTCCTTATCTCCGTTTGCTCTTCCCTCACTGTTGAGTAAACAGAAATCAAACATCGTAGAAAACTTTTCCTTATCTCAGTTTGCTCTTCCCTCACGGTTGAGTAAACAGAAATCAAACGTCGTTGGAAACATTTCCTTAATTCCGTTTGCTCTTCCCTCACGGTTGAGTAAACAGAAATCAAACGTCGTTGAAAACTTTTCCTTATCTCCGTATGCTCTTCCCTCACGGTTGAGTAAACAAAAATCCAACATCATTGAAAATGTTTCCTCATCTCAGTTCGTCCTTCCCTCACGGTTGAGTGAGTAAACAGAAATCCAACGTCGTTGAAAATGTTTCCTGATCTCCAACGTTTGCTCTTCCCTCACGGTTGAGTAAACAGAAATCCAACGTTGTTGAAAATGTTTCCTGATCTCCAATGTTTGCTCTTCCCTCACGGTTGAGTAAACAGAAATCCAACATCGTTGAAAACTTTTCCTTATCTCCGTTTGCTCTTCCCTCACGGTTGAGTAAACGGAAATCAAACGTTGTTGAAAACTTTTCCTTATCTCAGTTTGATCTTCCCTCACTGTTGAGTAAACAGAAATCCAACGTCGTTGAAAACGTTTCCTTATCTCAGTTCGTCCTTCCCTCACGGTTGAGTGAGTAAACAGAAATCCAACGTCGTTGAAAACGTTTCCTTATCTCCGTTTGCTCTTCCCTCACGGTTGAATAAACAGAAATCCAACGTCGTTGGAAACATTTCCTTATCTCAGTTTGCTCTTCACTCGTGGTTGAGTAAACAGAAATCAAACGTCGTTGCAAACATTTCCTTATCTCAGTTTGCTCCTCCCTCACGGTTGAATAAACAGAAATCCAACGTCATTGAAAACGTTTCCTTATCTCCGTTCGCTCTTCCCTCACGGTTGAATAAACAGAAATTCAACATCGTTGAAAACTTTTCCTTATCTCAGTTTGCTCTTCCCTCGTGGTTGAGTAAGCAGAAATCAAACGTCGTTGCAAACGTTTCCTTATCTCAGTTTGCTCCTCCCTCACGTTTGAATAAACAGAAATCCAACGTCGTTGAAAACGTTTCCTTATCTCCGTTCGCTCTTCTCTCACGGTTGAGTAAACAAAAATCTAACATCGTTGAAAACGTTTCCTTATCTCAGTTTGCTCTTCCCTCGTGGTTGAGTAAACAGAAATCAAACGTCGTTGCAAACGATTCCTTATCTCAGTTTGCTCCTCCCTCACGGTTGTATAAACAGAAATCCAACGTCGTTGAAAACGTTTCCTTATCTCCGTTTGCTCTTCCCTCACGGTTGAGTAAACAGAAATCCAACGTCATTGAAAACGTTTCCTTATCTCCGTTCGCTCTTCCCTCACGGTTGAATAAACAGAAATCCAACGTCGTTGAAAACGTTTCCTTATCTC
>NC_090759.1:36384342-36386842 GCF_036898095.1 Palaemon carinicauda
ATACAGCACGTTAAGAGAATGAAGAACAGTAACATATTAATTTAGACTGATTTGAAGTATCGCTAGAGCTGACACACCAGCTGTTTATATGACACTGTTTACAGATGGATAAAGTTTCAAAGATATTAGTATTGTATCAATTGGCATTACAACTGTATCTACTGTAACAGTTGTATACACTATACCTGAATACATGTTGATCTATGTTCATTGTTCAAGGCAATACGCATTTTTTTATATTGTGTATTTTAAAAACTATTTTTTTTTCTTTTTAAACGTGTGCATTGTTTTGGGGAATTTGGTGTTACACACAGTTTGAATAGGCCTACCGTTTCTATGCAAAAATCATACTTAAAAGAACATATGGACTTTAATTGTTGTTGTTGTTACCCCTTAAAACCTTTCGTTAATATCTTCGGTACTCTTTTATTCATCATCATCATCATCCTCATCTCCTCCTACGCATATTGACGCAAAGGGCCTCAGTTAGATTTCGCCGGTCGTCTTTATCTTGAGCTTTTAATTCAATACTTCCCCATTCATCATCATCTACATTCACGCTTCATAGACCTCAGCCATGTAGGTCTGGGTCTTCCAACACTTCTAGTGCCTTGTGAAGCCCAGGTGAAAGTTTGGTGAACTAATGCCTTATGATGAGTGCGAAGAGCATGCCCAAACCATCTCCATCTACCCATCATCATTATCTCATCCACATGGTACTCGAGTAATCTCTCTTATAATTTCATTTATAATCCTGTCCTGCCATTCAACTCCCACTATCCTTCTGAGGGCTTTGTTCTTTTTCATTATCAATTAATTGGCTGACTGATTTCGTAATGATTTTACATATTCTCTTGCTTGAGGGTACACTCGGGCACACTATTCTATCTTATTTCTCTAACTCTTGCTTTGTTTAAGTTTTTATAGTTTATTTAGGAAATATTTATTTTAATGTGAGTGTTCTTGAAATTTATTTTTCCTTGTTTCCTTTCTTCACTGGGCTATATTCCCTGTTGGAGCCCCTGGGCTTATAGCATTCTGTTTTTCCAACTAAGGTTGTAGCTTAGCAAGTAATAATAATAATAAATTCTTCAAAATAGTATTTTCTCAATTTTGTTGCAATGTGGATCATTGCACATTTGAAATTTAAAACTTATTTTTGTTTTCTTTTTATGTAATTTTGTCTCGAAACAGCAGTAGCCAGAAATAGATTTGTCAAAATGGAAGTCGGACAATTTTAGGATTTTGAGGTATTCAAAATTACCACGTAGGATGAACTGTGAATTTTAGTATGTGCCAAAATGCTGTGATGATAGTTTCCTAAATTTTTCCACTGGGACAAATTTTCCTTATATCTACATATTTTGGATAACTTCTTAAATCAAAACCATTAAAATTGCCTAATAAAGGAATAAGTTCAATTATTTCTTTATAAGTACTTTCTCCATAATATATATCTTCACTATGCATAGGATTATTTTTTAATACCTAATTAACTATGTATCTCTGGAGCACATGTGTTATATATTTTCCTCATTCCTGTTTCCATCATTTTCTTTTAATTCTATCATATTCAACCTTGTTTTCATAAGTATTATTGCTTCCTTAGTGTCAAGTTCCTTAGCCTACGTAACATATTAATCTTCATTCCATATTCCTTAACCTATGCAACTTATTAATCTTCATTCCATATTCCTTAGCCTATGCAACATATTAATCTTCATTCCATATTCCTTAGCCTATGCATCATATTAATCTTCATTCCATATTCCTTAGCCCATGCAACTTATTAATCTTCATTCCATATTCCTTAGCCCATGCAACTTATTAATCTTCATTCCATATTCCTTAGCCTATGCAACTTATTAATCTTCATTCCATATTCCTTAGCCTATGCAACTTATTAATCTTCATTCCATATTCCTTAGCCCATGCAACTTATTAATCTTCATTCCATATTCCTTAGCCTATGCAACTTATTAATCTTCATTCCATATTCCTTAGCCTACGTAACATATTAATCTTCATTCCATATTCCTTAGCCTACGTAACATATTAATCTTCATTCCATATTCCTTAGCCTATGCAACTTATTAATCTTCATTCCATATTCCTTAGCCTATGCAACTTATTAATCTTCATTCCATATTCCTTAGCCCATGCAACTTATTAATCTTCATTCCATAATCCTTAGCCTATGCAACTTATTAATTTTCATTCCATATTCCTTAGCCCATGCAACTTATTAATCTTCATTCCATATTCCTTAGCCTATGCAACATATTAATCTTCATTCCATATTCCTTAGCCCATGCAACTTATTAATCTTCATTCCATATTCCTTAGCCCATGCAACTTATTAATCTTCATTCCATATTCCTTAGCCCATGCAACTTATTAATCTTCATTCCATATTCCTTAGCCTATGCAACTTATTAATCTTCATTCCATATTCCTTAGCCTATGCAACTTATTAATCTTCATTCCATATCAGATGTTT
>NC_090759.1:36416842-36434342 GCF_036898095.1 Palaemon carinicauda
GGAAAAGCAGGATGCTATAATCCCAGGGGCTCCAACAAGGAAAATAGCCCAGTGAGGAAAGGAAAAAAGGAAAAAAGAATATTCTAAGAAGAGTAACATTAAAATAAATATCTCCAATATAAACTATAAAACCTTTAATAAAAACAAGAGGAAGAGAAATAAGATAGTGTAGTATGATCGAGTGTACCCTCGAGCAAGAGAATGTGTATGAATATAGGATTTATCGAGTTTTTTTATACTATTCAGAAGCCTTTAAACAATGCATGACACTGTCACTGTGTGAGACAATTGCACGTGTTCTGAATGTTGGCAATTATCTTATTACTCTAATTGGATGTAATTAGACCACAGGTGTTGATAACAGGCTCCAGGTGGGATTAATTTACACGTAAATAATTCTCGATATTTTCGTCTTGATGTTATTTAAGGATTTGGGAGGTTTCATAATGATGGTAGAAGTAGTGGAATTGTTAACGATACTAACGTTGATAACTGGCTCCAGGTGGGATTAATTTATAAATTTATCTCAATATTTTCGTCTTGATGTTATTTAAAGATTTGAAAGGTTTCATAATGATGATAATATATAATGATTCAGCGGGTCTTAAAATATTGAACTTTTGAAATAGGGACAAAACTAGATTGAGTCCTATTGAAAAATTCAGGTGATAAATGGTGTCGATTATCGTCATCTCTGGTATCATTTGACTTGTTTAACACTATATCATCATTATTATTATTACTTGCTAAGCTACAAAGCCTAGTTGGAACACTAATGCTATAAGCCCAAGGGCTCCAACTGGGAAAATAGCTGTGAGGAAAGGAAATAAGGACATACTTCAAGAGAAGTTTAAGAACAATGATAACATTAAGATTAAATGTTTCATATGTAAAGTATAAAAAGTTGAAAATAACAGGAGAAGAGAAACAAGATAGAATAGTGTGCCCGAGTGTACTCTCAAGCAAGAGATCTGTAACCCAAGACAGTGGAAGACCATGGTGCAGAGGCTTTTGCCACTATTCGTAAACTGTTTGGGAAGATTATATCAAATGGTGAATTTCGGAAACATATATCATATTCTAAATCTAGGGCAGTATAAGCATATTATCCCTCAAAGGCAACCGTGAGCCATAGATGCCTGGAAATACAGGAATGATACCAGTTTGACACCAGAAGATAGAGTTTTGATTGATATCGCCTTTTTTTTAATGCTAGAAATTATTCACTTCGTTAAAAGGTTGCTGAAGTTATTCCACTGAAATAAATTGATCGGTTGTCCTGTCTTCTTTGGAATGACTTATATAGGCCTATTATACCCAACCGAGCCATGATTCATAGCTGCTGGGTGATTTGGTACAACACAGGAGCATACGCTACGGGGGTTTGAGCGATGTCAGGCAGGGCAGCCAATCGGGAGTACGGTCTACCCCAAAGCCAAAGCAAAGTCCTTCAACAAGAAGGCAACCGTGCTTACCCCATAAAAATGATGGTAGGTTCTTCTGATGCTACTACTGCTGCTAGATCATTAGGAAGAGAGAGAGAGAGAGAGAGAGAGAGAGAGAGGGGGTTAGTGAGGGAGTGTGTGTGTGAGGGGGGGCAGAAACAGATACTTTTTATCGTCTATCGTAAAATTTTTCGTCATAGCTATAGTTACGATTTAATACCAAGGTTTCTCCTCGCCAGAATTGACAGATTAAGTTGTCTGGTTGGCTTGAGATTTGATGTTGCATGAATGGGATACGAAATGCACACAGCCAGCCAAGTGTAAGAACAGCAGTTGCTTCTCTTAATGGTCAACATGAGAAATACTGTAGGCAGTTACTGAATAAATTTTAATCCCCCTCCTAATGTTGATCATATTACATAATTATAGAAAAGAATATTTTTATTTACGAGATATCATTAAAATAGCTATTCAGAATCCCATTACCCTCCCTTAGTTCATTACTGGCCATGTTTATGGAAGCAATATCACTTTCAAAGAATGCATGTTGATTGCGTTCACTATGAATCAGCACGACTGTCGCATTATCTTAATTGCTTTTTAATGCCGGTTTAATGTGTAGAGTTCAAAAATGTGATCTATGTTGTAATCCAGAATAGGCATCTGTGAACCGTATGGGAGGATCTCTTCTGTCTTTCCTGAAATTGTGCTGCATTTTATCATCTTGTTCTAACCGCTTGAGAGTTATTGGGTCCTTTGACTGGCTAGATAGTACTAGATTGGCTCCATCTCTGTTTACGACCCATTTTTCCTTTGCCTACACATACCTCGATAGTTTGGTCTATTCTTTACGCATTTTCTTCTATCCTCATACACCTGACCACACTTAAGATAACCGAAAAAATCTACACTCATGGTGTTATACTATTGCACTGTAATTGTTCTAACGGCTACTTTTCCTCTTGCTAATGGTAGAAGAGACACTTTAGCTATAGTAAGCAGCCTTTCTAGGAAGAGGACATTCCAAAATCCCAGAATCAAACCAATGTTCTTTAGTCTTGGGTAGTGCCATGGGTACCCTGACACTTGCACGACTTTTTGCCCACGAATTTGTCGTGGCAAGACATACATAGATATACACGACAGACATAGGCATATACGGACAGACAGACATATACGGACAGACAGACATTACGGACAGACATAGACATAGACAGACAGACATAGACATACAGACAGACATAGATATACACGGACAGACATAGACATACACAGACAAGCAGACATAGACAGAAACGGACAGACAGGCCGACATAGACAGACACAGACACTCATACAGACACAGACTGACAGACATGGACAGAAAGACATGGACAGAAAGACATGGACAGAAAGACAGACAAAATGTTGGTCACTAAATATTATAAAAATAATACATTGCCAATATGTAGATAGGTGTATTAATTCTTTTCATTATGAAGAAAATACGAACCCCGTTAACTTTTTCATTCACATGACAATAGATCCCATAAATCATACGACTTGCTTTTATTCGGTATCACGTCATCCTCCTCTATTGCAGATTCCTTTAAACCTACGCCATGGTTCCTAACAGCTGTGGCTTTTAGTCTTGATTGAATCCTTCAGTGGGAGATTTTGTAATAGGGTTAAAAAATTCTCTCTCTCTCTCTCTCTCTCTCTCTCTCTCTCTCTCTCTCTCTCTCTCTCTCTCTCTCTCTCTCTCCTGTAGTCCCTCTACCCAATCTCCTAGTCTCTCTCTCTCTCTCTCTCTCTCTCTCCTGTAGTCCCTCTACCCAATCTCAGTCTCTCTCTCTCTCTCTCTCTCTCTCTCCTGTAGTCCCTCTACCCAATCTCCTAGTCTCTCTCTCTCTCTCTCTCTCTCTCTCTCCTGTAGTCCCTCTACCCAATCTCCTAGTCTCTCTCTCTCTCTCTCTCTCTCTCTCTCTCTCTCTCTCTCTCTCCTGTAGTCCCTCTACCCAATCTCCTAGTCTCTCTCTCTCTCTCTCTCTCTCTCTCTCTCTCTCTCTCTCTGTAGTCCCTCTACCCAATCTCCTAGTCTCTCTCTCTCTCTCTCTCTCTCTCCCTCTCTCTCTCTCTCTCCCTCTCTCTCTCTCTCTCTCTCCTGTAGTCCCTCTACCCAATCTCCTAGTCTCTCTCTCTCTCTCTCTCTCTCTCTCTCTCTCTCTCTCTGTAGTCCCTCTACCCAATCTCCTAGTCTCTCTCTCTCTCTCTCTCTCTCTTCTGTAGTCCCTCTACCTAATCTCCTAGTCTCTCTCTCTCTCTCTCTCTCTCTCTCTCTCTCTCTCTCCTGTAATCCCCCTACCCAATCTCGTGGTCTCTCTCTCTCTCTCTCTCTCTCTCTCTCTCTCTCTCTCTCTCCTGTAGTGCCTCTACCTAATCTCATAGTCTCTCTCTCTCTCTCTCTCTCTCTCTCTCTCTCTCTCTCTCTCTCTCTCTCTCCTGTAGTCCTTCTACCTAATCTCGTAGTCTCTCTCTCTCTCTCTCTCTCTCTCTCTCCTGTAGTCCTTCTACCTAATCTCGTAGTCTCTCTCTCTCTCTCTCTCTCTCTCCTGTAATCCCCCTACCCAATCTCGTAGTCTCTCTCTCTCTCTCTCTCTCTCCTGTAGTGCCTCTACCTAATCTCATAGTCTCTCTCTCTCTCTCTCTCTCTCTCTCTCTCTCTCTCTCTCCTGTAGTCCTTCTACCTAATCTCGTAGTCTCTCTCTCTCTCTCTCTCTCTCTCTCTCTCTCTCTCTCCTGTAATCCCCCCTACCCAATCTCGTAGTCTCTCTCTCTCTCTCTCTCTCTCTCTCTCTCTCCTGTAGTGCCTCTACCTAATCTCATAGTCTCTCTCTCTCTCTCTCTCTCTCTCTCTCTCTCTCCTGTAGTCCTTCTACCTAATCTCGTAGTCTCTCTCTCTCTCTCTCTCTCTCTCTCTCTCTCTCTCTCTCTCCTGTAGTCCTTCTACCTAATCTCGTAGTCTCTCTCTCTCTCTCTCTCTCTCTCTCTCTCTCTCCTGTAATCCCCCTACCCAATCTCGTAGTCTCTCTCTCTCTCTCTCTCTCTCCTGTAGTGCCTCTACCTAATCTCATAGTCTCTCTCTCTCTCTCTCTCTCTCTCTCTCTCTCTCTCTCTCTCTCCTGTAGTCCTTCTACCTAATCTCGTAGTCTCTCTCTCTCTCTCTCTCTCTCTCTCTCTCTCTCTCTCTCTGGAGGCTGTATGTATAACATTTAATATTTGTTATTTGACGTTGTATATTATTAAATATTAGTTGTGGGATTCTCGTCGCATACTGATCTCTTAACGCTTAAACTTTCATGTATCATAACCATATTTCAATCAATCATTTGGGGACATCATTAAGATATATTCAAACTGAACAACATTTGCATATCATTAGCAAAAATATAAGTAAAAATCACGCCTTTAAAAACTTTCAAATCTTACCAATACCGTCACTGAAGGATCCTCGGTTATACTATGAATCGTTTTGCTTTGTATCTCGAAACTTCGTTGCTTTCTGATTTAAACATCTTTGAGTAGATTTTACTCTATGTAATTCATTTATCAGGAGTTTTCTTGTTTTTTATATACTGTATATATATATATATATATATATATATATATATATATATATATATATATATATATATACATATATATATATATATATATATATATATATATATTATATACATATATATATATTTCATATACATGTATATATATTATATGTATATACTGTATGTATATATATATATATATATATATATATATATATATATATATATATATATATATATATATATATATATATATATATATATATATTTCATATACATGTATATATCATATATGTATATACTGTATATATATATATATATATATATATATATATGTATATATATATATATATATATATATATATATATATTATATACATATAAATATTTCATATACATATATATATTATATGTATATACTGTATATATATATATATATATATATATATATATATATATATATATATATATATATTTCATATACATGTATATATCATATTATATGTATATACTGTATATATATATATGTATATATATATATATATATATATATATATATATATATATATATATATATATATATATATATATAACTGATTTTGAGCGAAGCGAAAAATCTATTTTTGGGTGAGATGGCCATGTCATCCTGATGGAAGTTCCTATAGGGTAGCTTCCTAGGGTATATTACAACTACGGCGATATTCCCAGAGAATTTACCTTAAGGTACCAGAATTCTAACTCCTGGAGCGAATATCCCTCCTGAAAAGGATATCGCGACATATCAGAGGACGTATTCTTGACACGCCACATGGCAATCTGCATCCCGAACAGAGATTTCGTCTCGCAGGGAGCAGTTGGCAAGAAACGAATTCGGGAAAGAAAAAGGGGGAGCCGCTCCCAAGGCTCCCTATCTCCCGATTCGTAAGCGTGCCTGGCGCTAATCCTGGCGCCATCTGTATTCCTTGTAGCGTACACGAGGTGCTACAGATACTGTATATAGGGAGGGGTCCTACAGCCCTTTCTTAGAAAGGCAAGGGCGGGTCCATCAGGACGACATGGCCATCTCACCCAAAAATAGATTTTTCGCTTCGCTCAAAATCCGTTTTTTGGGCTCAAGCCATGTCGTCCTGATGGAAGTATACCAGAACATTACTGTATCTGTGGATTCTCAGAACGTGCCGTACTCCCCGGATGTAATTTTTCCCGGTCGACTAGACCTAAAGACCTAAGATGTTACCGTTATACATCTTTTCAACTAACTATAAACCATGTTAGAGCTTCCTGCCCCCTACAGGGAAGAGTCCTACTAGACTCTGGAAAAGTCTCGAAGAGTACATATACCTATGTATGAATACCAGGCAAGCTAATATAGTGGTCTCGCCCTATATTAAGTGAAGCATAGTTTGTAAAGAACCACTGCGTCAATATGAAATATCGACCAGTTCTCCGCACAATACTTGTATTGGACAAAGGTTTATATCCGCATAGGAGGAAACTAGTAAAACCGCCATCGTCCCCTTATGGGACGGGGTCCTCCCGTTAAGGGAAAGCATAAACCAATGCAACATAGCTTGCATAAAGGAACAATTCTATTAGAATTATCCCAGATAAGGTACATAGAATGAATGCTCAATTATACCAATAAATTGACACAGGTGAAGGAGACGCAAGGTTCTCAAGAACAAGTTCATTGACAGACAATAAACAGACAGGTTAACCACAATTATATATATATATATATATATATATATATATATATAAAAGAAGAGGATAACCCAAAACTTTAAGCATAAGTATGATAGTAAACAGAACTGTTTATCTGAAAGAAAAAACATTAAATGCCACTTTTAAGATACCGAGGTATCAAAGTCATAAAAGTCTGTATTACAAATCAATGACATTAGCGTTAGAAACGCTCGGCACACATGTCTGCACTTATGCTAGGTTCACCTTTGGAAATGGAACAGTCTACATGGGCAACTCAGTGCCCTCACTTAGTTTGTAGTACGGTATGTAACTACACACTCACCCTGGAATTAATCGTCCCAATTAAAACCACTGTTCCTCGCAGAGTTAAACAGTAGGGTTAACGACGCGACCCACTGCTACCACAGATCTCTTTAGTTCCTCTACTTGCTTCGCATAGTGGCGAAAGAACACTCTGGAAGACTTCCAGCCAGTGTATGAACGGAGATGTTCAAAATCCATAACATTAAAGAAATTTAAGGATGAGGCAACTTTCCTCGGATCGTGACCTGCGGGTGTACTGTCAGGATCCGCTCTGCGAATAAAATATGTGATTTTTGCTCTGAGTTGATTCAGAGATAAATTTGAGCCTGATGTTTCTCCCCTGAATAGTTGACCACCCTTGAAGTCTGAAGTTCTATGAAGATAGACCTTTAGGCATTCTACTGGACATAGAGATGCATCTTCTTTCAGAGGGCAGATTCTCCAGGGACCCCACCTGTTGGTGGGTAACTCATTCTTGGCGAGAAACGTAGGATCCGGAAACAGGTTCAGTTCTCCCCCATCCAGGAACTGAACACGACCTGCCTCTCTCGAGAGGGCTACAATCTCACTAACCCTGGCCCCGGACGCGAGTGCAAATAGGAAAATAACTTTGTGTCAAATCCTTTAACGCACATTCTTCATTGCACAACAGAGAAGCGAAATGAAGAACTTTGTCTAAAGACCATGAAATGGCCTTTGGAGGTGCTGAAGGTCTGAGCCTAGCGCAGGCTTTCGGAACTTTATTAAAGAACTCGTTACCTAGGTCGACCTGGAAGGCATATAGAATGGGTCTTGTCAAAGCAGACTTACACGCTGAAATCGTGTTAGCTGCCAATCCTTGACCATGGAGGTGGATGAAGAAAGATAAGCAGAAGTCTGTCGAGATCTCCTGCGGATTCTTCGCCTTGACAAAGGCCACCCATTTTCTCCAAGATGACTCATATTGCCTTCTAGTAGATTTGCACTTATATTCCTCTAGGAAGTCTATGCTGGCTTTCGAAATCCCGAAACGCTTTCTCACCGCTAGGGAGAGAAAATCATGAGCTGCAGGGTCCGGGTTTTCTGTAATGAAGCGCAGACAGTCGACTTTTGGACTCGCTGGGTCAGAACTGGATCTGGTAGCGGTACAAACTTCAGCTGTAGTTCCAATGCCAGGGGGAACCACACGCTGTTCGGCCACTTGTGGGCTACTATTGCCGCTACCCCTTTGAAGGATCTCAGTTTGTTGAGGACCCTCAACAGAAGGTTGTGAGGAGGGAACAGATAAATCCTGGACCCTCTGTTCCAGTTGAGGGACATCACGTCCACTGCTTCCGCTAAGGGGTCCTCGTACGGGGACACGTACAGGGGCAACTTCTTGTTGTCTTTCGTCGCAAAGAGGTCTATCTGCAGTTCTGGGACTTGATTCAGAATGAAGGAGAATGATCCTGCGTCTAAGGACCATTCCAACTCTATCGGTGTGAACCTGGATAGAGCGTCCACTGTCACATTGCGGACTCCTTGAAGGTGAACTGCCGACAGGTACCACTTCTTCTTTTCCGCCAATCGGAAGATGGCCAACATCACCAGGTTGAGAGGTGGTGACCTCGATCCTTGTTGATTCAAGCATCTCACAACTACCTCGCTGTCAATCACCTCCTTATGTGGATCGAGTGACGCGGGGAAACTTTCTTTAAGGTAAGGAGCACTGCCCTAGCTTCTAGAAAGTTTATGTGAAAGGTCTTGAATAGCTTGGACCAAGTCCCCTGGACTTTTTTCCGATGAGAGTGACCTCCCCATCCCTCCTTCGAGGCGTCTGAGTGAATCGTCACCGACGGGGGAGGTGGCTGAAGAAGAACCGACTTCTTTAGAAGTCTGGCTTGGGACCAAGGCCTGAGAAGAGTACGTAGCCGAAGCGGAACTGGTCTTCTCAGATCTCTTCGCACGATTGATGCAAAACTTCTCCAAACTCCGGTTGCATCCTTTAGCTGTGCTCTTAGCACTGGGTCTGTCACCGAAGCAAACTGGAGAGAGCTCTTGTTCGCGTCTTGATATCCTTTCGGAATCTAGAAGTCTCTTGACAGAACCCGCTATCTCCTTCCTTTTCTTCGCCGGGATGGAGAAACGGTGTGACAAAAGGTCCCAGTGGATTCCCAGCCACTGGAACTTTTGAGATGGAGAAAGTCGAGACTTTTATCTGTTGATCTTGAAACCTAGGTACTGTAGAAACTAGATCACTTGACTGGAAGCTTGCAAGCATTCTGTCTCGGATGCTGCCCACAACAACCAGTCGTCCAGGTAGGCTACTACCTGAATTCCCTTTAGGCGTAATTGTTTGAGAGCTACGCTCGCAAGCTTCGTAAAAATCCTTGGGGCTATGTTTAGCCCGAATGGCATGGCTCTGAAGGCGTATAGTCTTCGTTGTAGCCTGAACCCTAGGTAGGGGGAGAGTCGATGGTTGATTGGAATGTGCCAATAGGCGTCTGACAAGTCTATAGAGACGGAATATGCCCTCTTGGGCAGTAAGGTCCTTATTGTTGCAGTGTTAGCATCTTGAATTTGTAATACACTATGAACTTGTTGAGTGGCGACAAGTCCAGAATGACTCTGAGCTTTTCCGAGTCTTTCTTGGGAACACAAAACAGCCTCCCTTGGAATTTGATGGACTTCACCTTTCGGATCACATTTTTCTCCAACAGTTCTTGAACGTACTCCTCCAGAACGGGGCTGGAGTGTTGGAAAACCCGAAGGCCCGGGGGTGGAGTGCTGTACCAGCTCCAGCCCAGTCCATTCTTGAGTAGGCTGTGGGCCCAGGGATCGAAGGTCCACCGATACCGAAATTTCAGAAGTCTCCTTCCTACCGGTATCATCCCGCTTGGACTGCCGTCCCGAGGTCTTGCCTCCCTGACCACGACCACCCCTGAATCCCCTTCCCCTTGAGGGGCGCCCAGACGAGCCTCTGGCTGCCCCTCTAGGCTTTGCTCGAAAGGAAGTAGACTGCCCTTCGAACGATGGGGTGAATGCCGTGGACTGTGTCGACACGGCCTGGGGTACCCACTGAAAAGTGGTCGGGGTTTGTGCCACGATCTGGGGCACTGGAGGCTATGGCAATTGCAGTTGCTGTTGCTGTCTAAAAGGCTTGGCTGGCCGAGACGGTAGCCTAGTCCTCATAGTCTTCCTCTTTGGTTGAGGACCTTCATCCGGGGAAGACTTTCTTTTGATAGCCAGGCCCCACTTCTGGAGAAGGTTTCTATTCTCCAAAGCGGCCTTATCAACTACTTCTTTGACCAAATCGGTAGGGAAAAGGTCTTTGCCCCAAATGTTGGAGGAGATTAGTTTCCTTGGCTCGTGCCTCACCGTAGCCGAGGTGAACACGAACTCCCTACAAGCTCTCCTCGCCTTGACGAAGCCATAAAGGTCCTTCGTCACTGTGGCCAGATGAGTCTTGGCCACCACCATGAACATTTCATGGACCTTGGGGTCACTCGCCATCGTCTCAAGAGTAGTCTGAAGAGACATTGAGGCAGCCAGTCTTTCTTTTGTCTCGAACTCTCTCTGCAAGAGAAAGTCAGACAGCTTAGGGAGGTCCTCGCCGAACTGACGTCCGGTGATATCAGCCTCCAACTTCCCAACTGAGAACGTAAGATGGACGTCCTTCCAGTCTTTGTGGTCCATAGGTAGGGCCAGCGACAAGGGTTTACACTCCTTCAGGGAGGGGCAAGGCTTGTCGGCCTCGACTGCTTTTAGTACAGCCGCAAACCCTTTCTGTAAAAAGGGGAAGGCTCTAGCAGGAGAGGACACAAAGGAAGGGAGCTTCTTGCTCAATGCAGCTACTTTTGAGTTAGAGAAGCCCCTCTCTTTCAACGAGGATGAAAGCAGAGCTTGAGCCTTAGTATGGTCCATCACTATGACCTCCTTCGGCTCTGTCTCCTCCTTTGAAGCTGGTTCCTTCCTCAGCCGGACATAACAGTCCGGATATGATGCCTTGCTGGGCCAGAATTCCACCTCCTCTAGGGGAACTGAGCCCAGCTTATCCGAGATGACGATCTTTCCAGTCGTCATTGGCATGTGCTCAGCATACCTCCATGGGTTAGCATCTGAGCACAAGGGAAGGTCTTTCACATTGAGCCTTTTCTGGGGCTCATGTGATTCTGCAAGGCACTGCATCCGCCGTTCCATAGCAGCCGCCTTCTCCTGATTCTCCTTCTGCATTTGTTGGATCATTCCAACAATCGAAGAGAGGGCCTGTCCCAGCTCTACTGGGAGACCGGCCGATGTTGAGGGAATAGGCTCCGGAATCTGAATCGGAGTAGCCGACACCTCGTCAACCTCTTCCTCTACGACGTCCGGGGCTTGAACTTCATCCTGGCCTTCTGCCAGGAGGTCTTCTTCCAAACGCTCGTCCACGTCAGACATCCTGTCATCTAACTGGATGTCTTGCATCGCGACCGCGACTTCAGCATCCACCTGGATCTGACCTTGGGGGATCTCCTCTTGAGGCTGGGGAATCAATGCATCAGCTGATGCCTTAGGGAAAAGATACGCAGCATCCACCTGGATCTGACCTTGGGGGATCTCCTCTTGAGGCTGGGGAATCAATGCATCAGCTGATGCCTTAGGGAAAAGATACGCACTCATCTTCTCACTTGGAAGATAAGGGCCAGAGGTGTTCTTTTGGATGCCCCTTACCCAGGTACGAAGCTTCTCCCTTGCTATATCCCTTGATTCCGCCGTCCTAGGGGAATCAAAGGCCTCAGTAATCAGGTTAGTGCACACAATACATACCTGAGGGTCCCAATACTGGAGATCATCCTTGGAGACAGCGCATGCTGCGTGTCTCCTACAAAACTCATGTCCGCAGAGGTTCTTGCTGCGGACGTTGCAGAAAACATTTCCACACTTCGGAGGGTTCCCCTGTAAAGAGAAGAAATTTCCATGAGTATCTAGTGAACTATGTATCACTGGATATGCATAGTATAGCATAACAATTCATAAAGGAAAGACACACACTTGTGTTTCCCTCACAACCCATTGTTGCAGCCTTCCAGATAATAAAATCAAATGGTTAATCTCTTCTAGAGTAACCAATGCAAGGTTTCCAAAGGAAACAGGTGGAGCTCACACCTAAGCAATGATTTTAAAATCCTGGATAATAGACAGGAAAGAACTCACTTTCCTATCTGTAGGGCAACAGCAAAGGACTGTGCAAGAAAACACAAAAGTGTTAGAACACACAGTGCTGTACCAAAACCCATACCATAGTTTTCTTCTTACTGTATATGTTATACTGAAGAATACTAGTACAGTATAGAAGGATACGTGCCGGCCGGCACACACCATAACTAGCTTTAAAGTATACTACTTAACAGCTATAAGACGGCAGAACTCTGGTTCAAGTGCATGTGCCGGCTGGCAGCAACTGCCGGCCGGCAGCAACTGCCGGCCGGCAGCAACTGCCGGCCGGCAATGGCTGCCGGCCGGCAACTACACAAGGTAGTACCCAGCTGCCGGCCACACTCTTGGTGACCGGCAGACAAGGGCTGACATTAGCCGGCCGGCAAAGGTACAGGACCGATGCCAGCTGGCAGCAAAAGAACCAGAGGACTACACCCGCCCGGCTGCCGGCCTCATAGGCCGGCAGCCGGGTCGGGTACAGCACTACAAGAAAAATAGGATGGATGCCGGGATAAGAGAGTACACTACCTCCAAGCCCGGCAATCCGAAAGAGTGCATATAAGGAAGGGGAGAATATAATTCAGGCTTCCTGACCAATGCCGTCTGGCTCTACAGGCAGGCATGGATGAGGGACCAAGGGAGGTCCGGGCAGCACTCAAAATATAAGACCCTTGCCGGCCGGCAGGGGGCTGAGTCAATTCCACATCCTAACCTATTCTAGGTCCAGATGTAGAACGACGTACAGTAATGTAATGGCTAGGCCATTACGGAGATAGAGGGGGAAGGGACAAAAGAGGGTCCTACCAACCTTGCTTTAGTGACGGATCACCCGCAGCCAAGAAACTTATCTTAGCCTAAGGGAGATCCAAGGGGGGAGGCCAGCAATACTTGCCAGCTCCCAGAGCACCAAAGCAAGGAAGGTGTTGCCACTCCCAGGGAAAGAAACTTATCCTCCCCCGAGAACAGCAACAAGGACTAGTCTGGTAGATCACAAAAGAAGGAATCATATCCACAGAAACCTTCGGTAGTGACCTAAGGAGGCTAAGCCACCTTTGTCTGTGTCAGGCCAGCGAGGGAGACTCTACCCCAAGCCAGACAAACATAGACTCAGACTAAAAAACTCTGTTGTTCTGTCCCTCTTTGAACCAGACTTACTGGAACAGGAAGGTACAGTAACACCCCAGTATAGTTTTATCGAAAATAAATTCGGAAAAAAACACTTAGGGATAAGCCCAAGGCTTAAACAGAGAGAAAGGGATTGCAGACCTTCTCCGAAGAAAAGAAAGCAACCGGGGAGTATGAGAAAGTATACTAAGGCTCCATAAGCAACTTAGCCTAGGCACCAAGAGAATCGATTACCTAAATCACCGAAACTCACTCGTATACTATCTTGGAAATATTCCACACAATCTTAAATGTATAAAACATAGCCTAAAGCTTCAATAAAATTTTAATACACTCGGAAAACCCAAAATCATGCATGAAGTATTAGGACCTAACAACTAGGCTACATGGCCTAGCGTAGGCCAGAATGGCGAATACTTCGCCAAAATAATACTAAGCACGAAAGGAAATCCTATGTAAAGCTAAATAGCTAAAATTTATTAAAGCAAAACAACCGGGAATGTCGCTCTGACTAACTAAACTTATACCTAGCGAGCGACAGCGTCCATGACGCCTCCGGTAGGCTACGGCTCTTGTAACAAAGATTAATCCTATTAATCACTCAAAAATTTACCAAGAGCCTTCATTTATACATAAAAGACATGGTACTCAACTTATCAGAGGCCGACGAAGACGGAGAAGCCATGAAAAGCAGAATAAATCCAAGATTTGCGAGAAACACAGGAAAAAACACAGAGTTGTTAAGCTACGCAAAAAGGAATACAGATGGCGCCAGGATTGGCGCCAGGCACGCTTACGAATCGGGAGATAGGAAGCCTTGGGAGCGGCTCCCCCTTTTTCTTTCCCGAATTCGTTTCTTGCCATTTTCCCCCTGCGAGACGAAATCTCTGTTCGGGATGCAGATTGCCATATGGCGTGTCAAGAATACGTCCTCTGATATGTCGCGATATCCCTTTCAGGAGGGATATTCGCTCCAGGAGTTAGAATTCTGGTACATTAAGGTAAATTCTCTGGGAATATTGCCGTAGTTGTAATATACCCTAGGAAGCTACCCTATAGGAACTTCCATCAGGACGACATGGCTTGAGCCCAAAAATATATATATATATATATAATATATATATATATATATACATATATGTGTGTGTGTATATATATATATATATATATATATATATATATATATATATATATATATATATATATATAAATTACATATATACACACATATATATATATATATATATATATATATATATATATACATATACATATATGTATATATGTATATGCATAAATATATTCTTTATTTATATAATATATATATATACATACATATATATATATATATATATATATATATATTCTATATATACATATATATATTTTATATATTATATAATATATATGTATATATAAACACATATGTATACATATATACATATACATATACATATACATATACATATACATGTATATATAAAAATACATATATATTATATGCATGTATACATATACATACATACATAGATATATATACATATACATAAATATATACATATCTTTACTGTACATATACATATACATTTATATATATATATATATATATATATATATATATATATATATATATATATATATATATATATATATATACATACATATGTATACACATATATAATATATATGTCTATATATATATATATATATATATATATATATACACATACATATATACATTTATATATATACATATATCTATATATATATACATATATTTATATATACATATATATACACATACACATATATATACATACATACATACTGTATATAAACAACCAACAACATACTTCGCCTCCTGACAAGCCAATGAAGTAATCCTGTACATCTCCCACATGAGAAGTCTTAAGCGTGTTTTTCGTGAGTAATGAATTTTGAGGTCTTATTCTTTTCTCTAAAGATGTAGTTCTCAGAATCCAATAGAAGATGTATCTTACACAATGAATGAAAGCATCATGTGAGTGTTCGTGCAGTTTTTTACTCCATTATTCGCGAGTACTTTGTAATTCGCGTATATCTTCACGTTCGCGTTGTTGATGGTGATGGTGGTTTGTTTAGTAATGTTATCTTTGGATCTTTTTTATTTCAAAATGATGGTAATAGTCATAATGATGTTTATATTGATGATAATGATAGAAAGTGATTACGAATAATAAGAGATAATTTCACTAATAATAATAATAATAATAATAATAATAATAATAATAATAATACATATACCAAAGGCACTTCCCCCAATTTTGGGGGTTAGCCGACATCAACAATGAAACAAAACAAAAAAAGGGGACCTCTACTCTCTACGTTCCTCCAGCCTAACCAGGGACTCAGCCGAGTTCAGCTGGTACTGCTAGGGTGCCACAGCCCAACCTCCCACATTATCCACCACAGATGAAGCTTCATAATGCTGAATCCCCTACTGCTGCTACCTCCGCGGTCATCTAAGGCACCGGAGGAAGCAGCAGGGCCTACCGGAACTGCGTCACAATCGCTCGCCATTCATTCCTATTTCTAGCACGCTCTCTTGCCTCTCTCACATCTATCCTCCTATCACCCAGAGCTTTCTTCACACCATCCATCCACCCAAACCTTGGCCTTCCTCTTGTACTTCTCCCATCAACTCTTGCATTCATCACCTTCTTTAGCAGACAGCCATTTTCCATTCTCTCAACATGGCCAAACCACCTCAACACATTCATATCCACTCTAGCCGCTAACTCATTTCTTACACCCGTTTTCACCCTCACCACTTTGTTCCTAACCCTATCTACTCGAGATATACCAGCCATACTCCTTAGACACTTCATCTCAAACACATTCAATTTCTGTCTCTCCATCACTTTCATTCCCCACAACTCCGATCCATACATCACAGTTGGTACAATCACTTTCTCATATAGAACTCTCTTTACATTCATGCCCAACCCTCTATTTTTTACTACTCCCTTAACTGCCACCAACACTTTGCAACCTTCATTCACTCTGACGTACATCTGCTTCCACTCCACCATTTGCTGCAACAACAGACCCCAAGTACTTAAACTGATCCACCTCCTCAAGTAACTCTCCATTCAACATGACATTCAACCTTGCACCACCTTCCCTTCTCGTACATCTCATAACCTTACTCTTACCCACATTAACTCTCAACTTCCTTCTCTCACACACCCTTCCAAATTCTGTCACTAGCCGGTCAAGCTTCTCTTCTGTGTCTGCTACCAGTACAGTATCATCCGCAAACAACAACTGATTTACCTCCCATTCATGATCATTCTCGCCTACCAGTTTTAATCCTCGTCCAAGCACTCGAGCATTCGCCTCTCTCACCACTCCATCAACATACAAGTTAAACAACCACAGCGACATCACACATCCCTGTCTCAGCCCCACTCTCACCGGAAACCAATCGCTCACTTCATTTCCTATTCTAACACATGCTTTACTTCCTTTGTAAAAACTTTTCACTGCTTGCAACAACCTTCCACCAACTCCATATAACCTCATCACATTCCACATTGCTTCCCTATCAACTCTATCATATGCTTTCTCCAGATCCATAAACGCAACATACACCTCCTTACCTTTTGCTAAATATTTCTTGCATATCTGCCTAACTGTAAAAATCTGATTCATACAACCCCTACCTCTTCTAAAACCACCCTGTACTTCCAAGATTGCATTCTCTGTTTTATCCTTAATCCTATTAATCATTACTCTACCATACACTTTTCCAACTACACTCAACAAACTAATACCTCTTGAATTACAACACTCATGCACATCTCCCTTACCCTTATATAGTGATACAATGCATGCACAAACCCAATCTACTGGTACCATTGACAACAAAAAACACACATTAAACAATCTCACCAACCATTCAACTACAGTCACACCCCCTTCTTTCGACATCTCAGCTTTCACACCATCCATACCAGATGCTTTTCCTACTCTCGTTTCATCTAGTGCTCTCCTCACTTCCTCTATTGAAATCTCTCTCTCATTCTCATCTCCCATCACTGGCACCTCAACACCTGGAACAGCAGTTATATCTGCCTCCTATTATCCTCAACATTCAGCAAACTTTCAAAATATTCCGCCCACCTTTTCCTTGCCTCCTCT
>NC_090759.1:36439342-36444342 GCF_036898095.1 Palaemon carinicauda
ATGTATATATATATATAGGCTATATACCTATGTATATATATATATATATATATATATATATATATATGTATATATATGTATATATGCATATATACATATGTATATATACATGCATCTACCTACATATATATACATATATATGTATATATATATATGTATATATACATGCATCTACATACATATATATACATATATATGTATATATGTATGTGTATATATGTGTATATATGCGTATATATATGTATATATATATAGATATGAATATATGTGTGTATATATATATATATATATATATATATATATATGTATGTATATGTATATGTATATATATATATATATATATATATATATGTATAATATATATATATATATATATATATATATATATATATATATATATATATATATATATATATACACACGCACATGCATATATATATATATATATATATAAATAATGAATTTGCTAATTTCTCTCAATTATGTAACAAGTTTTATTTTCTGGTCAAGATACTGCAGAACTCTTTTCCTCGAGTCTTCGAAACTTTCTTTCAAAAATATTGAGAAAATGTAATAAATCAATTTCGTTCACAGTTATTTTGAGAATATTTATTCCATAGAAAAATTATCGTGAGACAGGTATAGCATAAAGACCCTTTTTTTTAAGTACAATATGTGCAGTGGTAATGTATTATTAGCGAGAGAGAGAGAGAGAGAGAGAGAGAGAGAGAGAGAGAGAGAGAGAGAGAGAGAGAGTACATTAGTTCGGCCGCAAATTGTAATTCTCACATTATTTATAAATTGTGCGCACTAATACCAAGGTATATGATATTTGCCAGGATGAATTGAACATTTTCCCGTAAAAATCTGTAGTAAGATTTAGTTTTTATATTGAAATTTAGTCATTTCTGACTGAAATGTAGACCTTCCTGACTGAAATTTAGTCATTCCTGACTGAAATGTAGTAATTTCTAACTGAAATGTAGTAATTTCAGACAGAAATGCAGTCATTTACGACTGAAATGTGGTCCTTTCTGACTGAAATGTAGTCATTTCTGACTGAAATGTAGTAATTTTTTACTGCTTCATTTCTGACTGAAATGTAGTCATTTCTGTCTGAAATTCAGTCATTTGTAACTAAAATTTAGTCATTTCTGTCTGAAATGTAGTCATATATGACTGAATATAAATTAACTTTTATTATTTCTTTCAGGTAAGCGAGGAATGTTAATGATGTCGATCCTTTACAACAGCATATTTTCTATTGAAATCAAGGTGAGTGTTTTATAAAAACGAGCTACTTTTATTTGCAAATGCACAAACGACTTTATCGATTAACCCTTTTACCCCCAGGCTATTTGGAACTTGCCAACCCTTAACCCCCAGGCGTTTTTTTTCAAGCACATTTCGCAGTATATTTTTTTTTTAAATTGCTCTAACAGCCTTAATTTTCGTCATAGAGAGGTCAGGTTGGTCTCATTCTCTTGGAAAATGCCTGAAATTTCTCAAAAAATTATTAGAAATATGCAAAAAAAAATGTAAATAGCAGTTTTTGCAAGGACGTACCGGTACGTCCATGGGGGTAAAGGGATGAGTTTTGTGAAACGTACCAGTACGTCCATTGGGGGTACTCTGACATATGATTGAAAATGTTCTGTTTTGGTTACGCTTCTTCCCAAGCGTTATCCCTACATTAAGGGGTCGGTTGCCTGATGCGCCATCTCCAATGCCCTCTATCAAAGACATGCTCTTCCACCAAACCTCATCTTTCCATATCAGCCTTCACCTTATCTTGTCACCTACTTCTCTCTCTCTCTCTCTCTCTCTCTCTCTCTCCCTCTCTCTCTCTCTCTCTCTCTCCCTTCTTCTTCTTCATCTTCTTTTTCTTCTTTTCCATCATTATCCTTCTTCCTCTTCTTTTTCTTCTTTTCCATCATTATCCTTCATCTTCTTTTTCTTCTTTTCCATCATTATCCATCATCTTCTTTTTCTTCTTTTCCATCATTATCCTTACATTAAGGGGTCGGTTGCCTGATGCGCCAACTCTAATGCCTTCGATTGGAAGCATCTTCTTCCACCAAAACTCTTCTCTCCATATCATCCTTCACCTTATCTCGCCATCTAATTCTCTGCCTCCCTCTTGATCTTCTCCCCATAACAGGTTCCTTCCAAGCCATGCTCACCCCCTCCTCGCCATATTCCGTTTCAAAATCTATTCTGGAAGATCATTTCGAGCCTAACGGAATAGACTAAGTATTTCACATTCTTTTCTAAAGAAGTTATTAGAAGTTGTTAGTAGTTCAAGTGTTGTGAATAGTATACTTGTTTATAAAGTATAGAAGTTACTTACCATTTAAGCCTAACAAGGTAAATATTTAATATCATTTTGTAATTATTCAAGCATTGTGTTTAAGAACTCTTAAGTGATGATAATCCGATATTGAAATTCTTTTTTACTTACAACTCGACTAATTCTAATTCATCAATGACCTGCGATGTCAGGATGCCATCGAGTTTTAAATCAATCAATAAATCACGAGAGATCCATACAGATACCGAGTTTGAAAATATTAACTCTCATATCCATAAAGTTTATCAAGTGTTTTATAATTACAAACTAGTGTGGATCTTGTTTGAAATTTAATAAGAAATTTGGGCTAGAATATAAAATTTATAAAGAGTAGGGCTACTTCATCGTGGCTATCAGTATATCTGCGCCAAGATATATATATATATATATATATATATATTTATATATATATATATATATATATGTATGTATATTATATTATATATACAGATATATATATATATATGTGTATATATACATATATATATATATATGTATATATATATATATATATATATATGTATATTTATATTTATATATACATTTATATATATATATATATATATAAGATATATATATAATACATATGTATGTATATATATATATATATATATATGTGTGTATATATATATATATATATATACATATATATATATATATATATATATAGAGAGAGAGAGAGAGAGAGAGAGAGAGAGCAATCAATCTACGAAGGGAGATTGAAAAAAAAAAAGTCTGTATATATATATATATATATATATATATATATATATATATATATATATATATATATATATATATATACATATAGTATATATATATATATATATATATATATATATATATATATATATAGAGAGAGAGAGAGAGAGAGAGAGAGAGAGAGCAATCAATCTACGAAGGGAGATTGAAAAAAAAAAAGTCTGCCATTAGCCTATCGTGATATAGTTATAAAGTCCTCTCCACTATTTGTAGTTAATGAGGCTGGTTTGGTCTACCCACGATAAACTGATCGGTTAAGAAATGAGAAAAGAAAAGGTTACTGTAATTTGACGGGTAGCTTCATTTGGTAGAGCCTTCGAGTCTAGGATATCTTAATTTAATCCCTGAGACTCCATACTAGGCTGACATGTTTTTTTATAGTTTGTATGAAATATCTGTTTTGGTGTTGTTATTGTTTAAGATTTTTTATTTTAATTGTTCATTATTTCTCATATTGTTTGTTTATTTCCTTTTATCCTTTCATCACTGGGTTATTATAGCAGCTTGCTTTTCCAACTAGGGTTGTAGCTTAGCTAGTAATAACAATAATAATAATAATAATAATAATAATAATAATAATAATAATAATAATAATAACAATAACAATAACAATAACAATAACAATAGTCATTAACGAGCATTAATCTTGAAATATTGGTATTTGAAATATTTCCTTCAATAAATTTTCCTCGTTCATGTCACTGAGATTCAAGTTACGGAAAACTACGATGCTATATTTTACTCTGTGTTTAAAACTCTCGTCAAAGTTACATACTAGATGTTAAGGTTATCAATTGAAGTCTTTAAGGTATTATCTCTAATTTTAGAGTTTATGCAACGATGATCTGAAATTTACGAAATGCATTTGAGATTACATGGAGTTTCTGATTTGGCATTCCGTTAATTCTACTTGTGCAAGTTACACGAACATCTTTATATGTACTATTAACTCCCACATTTTTTTTTATTGCCTGACTTGTGATTTGAGCATAACATTCACAGAAGAAATTTCAGTGACGCTAAACTTGTTCTTCATCTAATACATAACTCGTTGTTGATTTCCAATTATGCTCAATACTGTTGCATCACTGACCCACAAAGCTGTACAACGGTTTAGAAAATATACAGCAATAGGCTCTTGAATTGTCAAATTCCAGTTATTATTATTATTACTTGCTAAGCTACAACCTTATTTGGAAAAGGAGGGTGCTGTAAGCCCAGGGGCCTAATAGGGAAAATAGCCCAATGAGGAAAGAAAAAGAAAAAGTATTCAATAGGCTCTTAAATTGTCAAATTTCCATTTATTATTATTATTACTTGCTAAGCTACAACCCTAGTTGGAAAAGAAGGATGCTGTAAGGCCAGGGGTCTAACAGGGAAAATAGCCCAATGAGGAAAGAAACAAAGAAAAAAATAAATATCTTAAGAACAGTAAAATATAACCTACAAAAAAACTTGAAAAAAAAAACACAAGAGGAAGAGAAATGAGATAGAATAGTGTGCCCAAGTGTACCCTCAAGCAAGAGAACTCTAACCCAAGACACTGGAAGACCATGGTACATAGTCTATGGTACTACTCAAGACTAGAGAACAATGGTTTGATTTTGGAGTGTCCTTCTCCTAGAAGAGTCGCTTACCATAGCTAAAGAGTCTCTACTACCCTTACCAAGAGGAAAATAGCCACTGAACAATTACAGTGCAGTAGTTAACCCCTTAGGTAAAGAAGAATTGTTAGGTAATCTTAGTGTTGTCATGTGTATGAGGATAGAGGAGAATCTGTAAAGAATATTCCAGAATATTCGGTGTATGTGTAGGTAAAGAGAAGGATCCAATATAGTACTGTCTGGCCAGTCAAAGGATGCTATAATCCCAGGGGCTCCAACAGCGA
>NC_090759.1:36449342-36452749 GCF_036898095.1 Palaemon carinicauda
ACAGCTACGTTCCTGTACTTCTGTAGTTTCATTATGTATTCTAAACCATTCTCACCCTCGAAGTTTCTCTCTCTCTCTCTCTCTCTCTCTCTCTCTCTCTCTCTCTCTCTCTCTCTCTCTCTCTCTCTCTCATCCTCCCCCCCCTCTCTCTCTCTCTCTCTCTCTCTCTCATCCTCCTCCCCCCCCCTCTCTCTCTCTCTCTCTCTCTCTCTCTCCTCCTCCTCCTCTATATCTCTCTCTCTCTCCTCCTCTCTCATTCTCACCCTCTTGCCTTTTTCCTAGTGTAGCTCTCAAATTGATAACTTTATCACTGGAGTCTTTAGTTTGAATTATTGCATATTTAAAGTGAATATCAACCACAATGGCATTTTAATATCGTATTCTACCTTTGGGAATGTATATCCACTGGAAACTCCTTTATGATAAATGCTTCTGGCTGGGCAAAGATTCGAACCTATGCCTCTTAATCGAAACTAATGCCAGAAGGGCATAGGTTCGAATCCTTGCTCAACCAGAAGCATCTATCACAAATGAAGTTCCAGTGGAAATATATTCCCAACACTTAAAAGAATGGGCAAGGATTCGAACCTATGTCTGATTGTCGAAACAAATGCCAGGAGGGCATAGGTTCGAATCCTTGCCCAGCCAGAAGCATCTATCATAAATGAAGTTCGAGTGGGTATACATTCCCAACACTTTAAAAAAATGGGCAAGGATTCGAACCTATGCCTGATAGTCGAAACAAATGCCAGAAGGGCATATGTTCGAATCTTTGTCCAACCAGAAGCATCTATCACAATAGAAGTTCCAGTCGATATACATTCCTAACACTTAGAAAAACGCAATTCTAATGGGAAATTCTCTAAAACTATACTGCTCTCGGCCGTATTTCAGTAAAATACTTGCGACCGTAATTTTACCCTACTTTATTATCTTTTACGGATTGGTGACCGTAATATCACTCCTTAACGCCAACATATCCGTTTTTAAAACGGTAAATGCCTGGAAATATTCATTCCATTATTTTTTCCAGGGTTTTTTTACGCCAAATTTTTAACAGTGAACGGTAGAATTCGATATTCAAATGCCATTGTGGTTGATATTTACATTAAGATCACAAGTGTTAGGGATACATACTCGTTGCATATGCAAGATAAAATATAATAAAATAATAAGATGAAATATTTGATCACTAGTTTTCAATAGTTAAATGGCTATAGTTTAGTCTTTTTGATACTGGCTATCAATAATTGACGTTTTCATATTTTCATCAATAGCTGATCTCATCCGTATACTTATTTCTTAATTTCTAAATTGTTTTGCAACATAGCCATGTTCCTGTACTTTTATAGTTTTAAGTTTATTCTAATCCATTATTTTGACCTCTTTATTAACTTTTTTTTTTTTCATAACTCAAACTTTGACCAGCGGTTTTCGTCTGTTAAAAGATATTTGATCAATAGTTTTCAATATTTAAAGGTTTTAAGTTTAGTCTTTTTGATACCGGTTATCAGTAATTGAAGGTTTCCTCTTTTCCTCAATAGCGTTCAAGTCTGAAACTTTGATCTTTGAGTTTAAAAAGCTGGAAGATATGATTTTTCACCCCCTCTCTTTTAGTTTTATTTTCGTTACTCTAAGCCCCACGCTAAAATCTCATTACATGAAAGGTTGCCTTACCATGTATCTATTTCCATTAGTTTTTTTTTTTTTTTTTTTTTAACTCTGCAGTTTGTTACGATTTTTCATAAGATTACAGTTTCATATCCAAATGTTTGATTTTCCTGTATTGGAAGTTTGTATTAGATTTCGCTCTTTACGAAGTACTCCTAGTATCAGCGTATACATCATCATCATCATCATCATCATCATCATCGTCTTCGTCATCATTATCATTAAAAATGCCGATACTGTTTTACTCCGAGTTAAAATATTATTATCATTATCATTATTAAAAATCCCGATACTGTTTTACCCCGAGTTAAAATATTATTATCATTATCATTATTAAAAATCCCGGTACTGTTTTACTCCGTGAGTTAAAATATTAAGATAAAATGTCATTATTTAAGCAAATTCCATAAACATTATCGTGGTGTCTAGCATAAAGTTTAAGGGAAAATATGACGTTTAGTTTGAATTAGAGGCTGACGAGACAGGTACACTCTGTGTAGAGGAGACTAATTACAGACTTCAACTCGTGCCCGGAGGAGTCTTAACTGTACAAAATTCCTTTGTGTAGATGTTCTGTACGTTATTGTTTTGTAGATATTTACATAGTGTAAAATGCTGTTAACTGACTTTTTTACATATATTTATGAAACGCTTTACATGATTTATCTTTAGTAGATACTATACACTTAAAAATTTGCATTAAGAATTGGTAAATGGCAACATTTATTCAAGGTTTTTTACCGTTTTAGAAACGAATTTATTGACGTAAAGGAGTGATATTATTGGTACCAATCCGTAAAATATAATAACAAAATATGGTAAAGTTATGGTCTCCCATATCTTACTGAAATACGGCTGTGAACAGTATATCTATACGGAAAATTTCCGATTAAAATTACTGTTTTATTTAACTATATGTTCATAGAGCGCTTCACATAATTCATCTTTAACAGTCATTGCATTTATGTAAGTTTAATCTAACGTTCAGTGAATTCAATATAAAATTAGACCGTTTGGAAAGGTAAGAGGAAGATGAATTTCTCGGTATATACCTTGATTTGAATATACCACTTTAATCGAGAAGTTTTACTCGCTAAGTTTTGTCACAGATAAAGGAATGTGTAATGCTTGAAAGATTATATAGTTAAATATTAATTTTTGGTACTTTAAACTCTTGATAATCTTCTATTGATAAACCCATGGGCACGTGCGAATTCTATGTAATTGGTATTTATTGCAGGGATTTTTGTACGAAGATGCACGCGCGCTTGCACGTGCACTGTTTTTTTTTTTTTTTTTTTGGGGGGGGGGGGGAAGGTGGTATTAGGGGGCAGTCTTTGTGGTCAACAATTATTTTCTATAGTCTTTGTAGTCTACTATTATTTTTTGTAGTCTTTGTATTCTACTATTATTTTTTGTAGTCTTTGTAGTCTACAATTATCTTTTTGTAGTTTTTATAGTCTACAATTATTTTCCGAAGCTTATGTAGTCTACAATTATTTATGTAGTCTTTGTAGTCTTTGTAGTCTACAATTATTTTTATAGTCTTTGTAGTCTACAATCATATTTGTAGTTATTTTTTGTAGTCTTAGTAATTTACAGTGATTTTTTGTAGTCTTTGTGGTCTACAATTGTTTTGTAGTTTTTGTATTCTACAATTATGTTTTGAAGTCTTTGTAGTCTACAATAATGTTTTGTAGTGTTTGTAGTCTACGGTTATTTTTTGTAGTCTTAGT
>NC_090759.1:36455749-36458249 GCF_036898095.1 Palaemon carinicauda
ATATACTGTATTACATTGTTTTCTTTCCTCACTTGGATCTTATTTCCTTTTGGAGCCCTTGGGCTTACAGCCTCCTGCTTTTCAAAGTAGGGTTGTAGCTTAGCTAGTAATAATAATTATAATAATAATAATGCTAATAATAATAATAATAATAATAATAATATTAATAATAATAATAATAGTAGTAGTAGTAGTAGTAGTAGTAGTAGTAAAAATGATAATAATAATAATAACAATAATAATAACAACAATAACAACAGCAATAATAATAATAATAATAATAATAATAATAATAATATCAATGGACTTCATCTAAGGGAAAGGGAACATTTTTATTTCCCTACGCCATTCTTCTTTACGTTATTATTTCCGATTTCGAAAAGGTTATTTATGTATGTGTATAATATTTGTATTTTATTCATACTAATTCATTTTCTTATGTATTTTGTCCACATCATATCTTCTAGGGCCAACTATACTCAAATTTTTTTAATGAGGCGCATTTGCACCGACTCGCAGCGGTGCCCTTTTAGGTCGAAAAAGTTTCCTGCTATCTGATTGGTTAGAATTATCTTGTCCAACCAATCAGTGATCAGGAAACTTTTCCGAGCGAAAAGGGCACCCTTGCGAGTCGGTGCAAATCTGCCTCACTAAAAAGAATTGACTATAGTACAGTGGTAACATGTCATGTTCGCCTAGCATTCGCATGGTAGCAGATCAATCCTCACCTGGGACCGTGAGTTTAAGCTGTTTACTGGGGAGTCACTGCTGTGGTTGGGCATTACAGTGAGGCGGTGGGGGGGGGGGGGGGTCAAGGCAGATGCAAGGGACAGTAACATTGCCCTATCAAGCAGGACCATGCCCTAGAGACTGGCCATATATACATATGATCAGCGCCCAAGCCCCCTCTTCATCCAAGGTAGGACCAAGGAGGGCCAGGTAATGGCTGCTGATGACTCAGCAGATAGACATATAGACTCCCCAAAACCTCCCATCACTATCTCACAGGGATGGTGAAGTGGCAGCAACCAAAGAAACTAACGAGTTTGAGCGGGTCTCGAACCCCAGCCTGGTGATCACCAGTCAGGGACGTTACCACATCAGCCACCACAACTACTGCATCGCTGCCTGATTACATTCGTACATGTCCAAACCTATTGTGGTGGGCGATGTGGTAACGTCCCTGACTGGTGATCACCAGACTAGGGGTCGAGTCCCGCTCAAACTCGTTAGTTGCTTTTGTCGCTGCAACCTCACCATCATTGTGAGCTAAAGGATGTGGGGTTTTGGGGGGCCCTGCTTGGTCCTAGCTTGGGTGGAGAGGAGGCTTGGGCGCTGATCATATGTACATATATGGTCAGTCTCTAGAGCATTGTCCTGCTTGCTAGGGCAATGTCACTGTCCCTTGCCTCTACCATTCATGAGCGACCATTAAATCCTTTTAAACACCCACGAAATATGTGGTCCATCGTCTGGATGGGATGCCCACATGGGCACTCGACAGGGGGGGGGGGGGGGCGAGACCCCACTCACGAAGATTGTCTCCAGTCCTTCCAACCCCAGTTGTTTTGTTATACTTATGTTCTTAAGTTCTCTTAAGTTGATGCGCCTGTTTTACCACTCTTGCTATATACTATTGCTCTTATTGGATAAGAACCTGTGCAGAGCCATCTAGTGGCAAGAAATTGAAATAAATTCTGTTGAATATTGGGAGGCTAATAATTAGTAATTACTAATTAATGTGCAAGTTATTTTTGGAGAACATTGTATTTTTTGTTGCTAAGAACATACTAAATAACATATAAAAAATTGGATAGTTGCAGGGTTGGTCAAATAAAAGTGAACAATATTGCTGTATGCCCCATGGCCTACATGGGCACTCGACAGAGGGGGTGAGACCCCACTCGTGAAGATTGTCTCCAGTCCTTCCAACTCCACTTATTTTGTTATAATTATGTTCTTAAGTTCCCTTAAGTTGATGTGCCTGTTTTACCACTCTCGCGTAACCGAGAGAATGATTGTGACCGACATCATTATGATATTATTATTATTATTATTATTATCATTATTATTATTATTATTATTATTATTATTATTACTTGCTAGCTACAACCCTAGTTGGAAAAGCAAGATGTTATAAGCCCAGGGGCTCCAACAGGGAAAATATATCAGTGAGGAGAGGAAACAAGGAAAAATAAAATATTTTAAGTAGAGCAACTATATTAGAATAAATATAACTTTAAAAACTATAAAAACTTTAACAAAACAAGTAGAAGAGAAATGAGATATAAGATAGAACAGTGTGCCCGAGTGTACCCTCAAGCAAGAGAACTCTAACCCAAGACAGTGGAATACCATGGTATCGAGGCTAAGGCACTACCCAAGATTAGAGAACAATGGTTTAATTCTGGAGTGTCCTTCTCCTAGAAGAACTGCTTACCACAGCTTATATGTACTCTATTTCTCCTTTTTTTTTTCTCGAAAGGTCCTGCTTCTCATT
>NC_090759.1:36468249-36473249 GCF_036898095.1 Palaemon carinicauda
AGAGACCAGGAAGACCAAGGAACTGCAGAGGGGCATAAGAGCCTGTGAATAAAGAATAGGAAGACCAAGGAACTGCAGAGGGGCATAAGAGCCTGTGAATAAAGAATAGGAAGACCAAGGAACTGCAGAGGGGCATAAGAGCATGTAAATAGAGACTAGAAAGACCAAGGAACTGCAGAGGGGCATAAGAGCATGTAAATAGAGACTAGGAAGACCAAGGAACTACAGAGGGACATAAGACCCTGTAAATAGAGACCAGGAAGACCAAGGAACGGTAGAGGGACATAAGACTCTGTAAATAGAGACTAGGAATACCAAGGAACTGCAGAGGGGCATAAGAGCCTGTAAATAGAGAATAGGAAGACCAAGGAACAGGAGAGGGACATAAGAGCCTATAAATAGAGACCAGGAAGACCAAGGAACTGCAGAGGGGCATAAGAGCCTGTAAATAGAGAATAGGAAGACCAAGGAACTGCAGAGAGGCATAAGACCCTGTAAATAGAGAATAGGAAGACCAAGGAACTGCAGAAGGGTATAAGAGCCTGTAAATGGAGACTAGGAAGACCAAGGAACTGCAGAGGGACATAAGAGACTATAAATAGAGACCAGGAAGACCAAGGAACTGCAGAGGGGCATAAGAGCCTGTGAATAAAGAATAGGAAGACCAAGGAACTGCAGAGGGGCATAAGACCATGTAAATAGAGACTAGGAAGACCAAAGAACTGCAGAGGGGCATAAGAGCATGTAAATAGAGACTAGGAAGACCAAGGAACTGCAGAGGGGCATAAGAGCCTATAAATAGAGACTAGGAAGACCAAGGAACTGGAGAGGGACATAAGAGCCTATAAATAGAGACTAGGAAGACCAAGGAACTGCAGAGGGGCATAAGAGCATGTAAATAGAGAATAGGAAGACCAAGGAACTGCAGAGGGGCATAAGAGCATGTAAATAGAGACTAGGAAGACCAAGGAACTGCAAAGGGGCATAAGAGCATGCAAATAGAGACTAGGAAGACCAAGGAACTGCAGAGGGACATAAGACCCTGTAAATAGAGACCAGGAAGACCAAGGAACTGCAGAGGGGCATAAGAGCCTATAAATAGAAACTAGGAAGACCAAGGAACTGGAGAGGGACATAAGAGCATATAAATAGAGACCAGGAAGACCAAGGAACTGCAGAGGGGCATAAGAGCCTATAAATAGAGATTAGGAAGACCAAAGAACTGCAGAGGGGCATAAGACCCTGTATATAGAGAATAGGAAGACCAAGGAACTGCAGAAGGGTATAAGAGCCTGTAAATAGAGACTAGGAAGACCAAGAAACTCCAGAGGGGCATAAGACCCTATGAATAGAGACTAGGAAGACCAAGGAACTGCAGAGGAACGTAAGACCCTGTAAATAGAGACCAGGAAGACCAAGGAACTGCAGAGGGGCATCAGAGCCTGTAAATAGAGAATAGGAAGACCAAGGAACTGCAGAGGGGCATAAGAGCCTGTAAATAGAGACTAGGAAGACCAAGGAACTGCAGAGGGGCATAAGAGCATGTAAATAGAGACTAGGAAGACCAAGGAACTGCAGAGGGGCATAAGACCCTGTAAATAGAGAATAGGAAGACCACGGAACTGCAGAAGGGTATAAGAGCCTGTACATAGAGACCAGGAAGACCAAGGAACTGCAGATGGGCATAAGACCCTGTAAATAGAGAATAGGAAGACCAAGGAACTACAGAGGGGTATAAGAGCCTGTAAATAGAGACTAGGAAGACCAAGGAACTGCAGAGGGACATAAGACCGTGTAAATAAAGACTAGGAAGACCAAGAAACTGCAGAGAGGCATAAGACCCTATAAATAGAGAATAGGAAGACCTGGGAACTGCAGAGGGTATAAGAGCCTGTAAATAGAGACTATGAAGACCAAGGAACTGGAGAGGGACATAAGAGCCTATAAATAGAGACTAGGAAGACCAAGGAACTACAGAGGGGCATAAGAGCCTGTAAATAGAGACCAGGAAGACCAAGGAACTCCAGAGGGGCATACGAGCCTATAAATAGAGACTAGGAAGACCAAGGAACTGCAGAGGGGCAAAGACCCTGTAAATAGAGAATAGGAAGACCAAGGAACTGCAGAGGGGCAAAAGAGCCTGTAAATAAAGACTAGGAAGACCAAGGAACTGCAAAGGGACATAAGACCCTGTAAATAGAGAATAGGAAGACCAAGGAACTGCAGAGGGGCATAAGAGCATGTAAATAGAGACTAGGAAGACCAAGGAACTGCAGAGGGGCATAAGACCCTGTAAATAGAGAATAGGAAGACCAAGGAACTGCAGAGGGGCATAAGAGCCTGTAAATAAAGACCAGGAAGACCAAGGAACTGCAGAGGGGCATACGAGCCTATAAATAAGAGACTAGGAAGACCAAGGAACTGCAGAGGGGCAAAGACCCTGTAAATAGAGAATAGGAAGACCAAGGAACTGCAGAGGGGCATAAGAGCCTGTAAATAGAGACTAGGAAGAACAAGGAACTGCAGAGGGGCATAAGACCCTGTAAATAGAGAATAGGAAGACCAAGGAACTGCAGAGGGGCATAAGAGCATGTAAATAGAGACTAGGAAGACCAAGGAATTGCAGAGGGGCATAAGACCCTGTAAATAGAGAATAGGAAGACCAAGGAACTGCAGAGGGGCATAAGAGCCTGTAAATAAAGACCAGGAAGACGAAGGAACTGCAGAAGGGTATAAGAACTTGTAAATAGAGACTATGAAGACCAAGGAACTGGAGAGGGACATAAGAGCCTATAAATAGAGACTAGGAAGACTAAGGAACTGAAGAGGGACATAAGAGCCTATAAATAGAGACTAGGAAGACCAAGGAACTACAGAGGGGCATAAGAGCCTGTAAATAGAGACTAGGAAGACTAAGGAACTGAAGAGGGACATAAGAGCCTATAAATAGAGACTAGGAAGACCAAGGAACTGCAGAGGGGCATAAGAGCCTATAAATAGAGACCAGGAAGACCAAGGAACTGCAGAGGGGCATAAGAGCCTATAAATAGAGAATAGGAAGACCAAGGAACTCCAGAGGGGCATAAGAGACTATAAATACAGACTAGAGAGACCAAGGAACTGTAGAGGGACATAAGAGCGTGTAAATAGAGACTAGGAAGACCAAGCAACCTCTGAGGGACATAAGACCCTGTAAATAGAGACTAGGAAGACCAAGGAACTTCAGAGGGACATAAGACCCTGTAAATAGAGACCAGGAAGACCAAGGAACTGCATAGGGACATAAGAGCCTGTAAATAGAGGCTAGGAAGAGAAAGGAACTGCAGAGGGACATAAGAGCCTGTAAATAGAGACTAGGAGGACCAGGAACTGAAGAGGGGCATAAGAGCCTGTAAATAGAGACTAGGAAGACCTGGGAACTGCAGAGGGTATAAGAGCCTGTAAATAGAGACTATGAAGACCGAGGATGATGGGAAACTTCATGCGTTCGAGCGGGCACGTATACACTGGCATACACACAGGCCTTCTCCAGGATGTCAGTGATAAACAAAAACAATAAGTCATGTCTGCCCTTGTCGTCAGCTACTCGTGGGTTTCCTTTGCGTCTATTATCTTATATACTTTTTTTTTTTTTTTTCGTCAGGAAATAAGGTTTAAAAAACTAGCATAGCTATAATCCGAAGACACTACATGAGATTGCGTGTTAATTCAACTCTACAAAAAACATTGAAACGTGGGTTATATTTTCTGTTGTTTACTTCATCCACCTTGTGGTTAATCTATAAAAATATTTTACCGTTGAAAAAAATTATTAGTTGTTATTCTGTCGTTTGCTGTATTCCACTTTTGGATAATTTACAAAAATATTTCAGTGTTAAAAAATTTCTTTATATTGAATTGGGGCTGAACACTGAGTTTATTATTCTGTCATGTACTGCATTTCCCTTTTGTCAATTGGTCTTACTTGAAACTGTTAACCTGTCTGATCATTCTTTCACCTCTTCGCACTTTCATACTCTGGAATTTAGATCATTTAAAGGCTTTAAAAGGCCTGTCATAAATGTCAGAGGCAAGGGACAATAACATTGCCCTATGAAGCAGGACAATGGCCTGGAGATTAACCATATGTAAATAGGAGCAGCGCCTTTCCACCCAAGATAAGACTAAGGAGGGCCAAGCAATGGCTGCAGATGACTCAGCAGATAGACCTATAGGGTCCCCCAAACGTCACATCCTTGCCTCACGAGGATAGTGAGATTGCAGCGACCAACGGAACTAACGAGTTTGAGCGGGATTCGAGCCCCAGTTTGGTGATCACCAGTCAGGGACGTTACCACACACGCCACCACTTTGTGGTATTGATATCCCTGGAGACAGTTGTAAGATATTATATGATTGAGTTTGAATTACAAATTAGGATAAATTGACACTTTGTGGTATTGATGATATCCCTGGAGAGAGTTGTAAGATATTATATGATTGAGGGTGAAGTACAAATTAGGATATATCGAAAGATTGAGTTGCATCCCCCAAAATAAATGGATAGAAAACAGATATAAGTGGAGCATATTGTATTTATGTGATCGCTGAATACAGTGACTACATATTACAGCTTTGTGTTTACTTCTGATGTATTGCAATGAAAACATATGGTCTTTTGAGCTTCTTGGATGGTTACAGAAGAGTTTCATCAACAAATCTTTAATAAGAGGATTTTTTGGAGAGCGAATAACTGTTTTTTCGTTGAACAAATATTACCACTTATAGACCATTTTCTAAAATTCCACCACCAGCGGAAGCAGGAGTTGGCTCTGGAGTTACCACATCTAAGCTTCAACTGCTGAATCGGGGATGAACTTCCTATGCAGTAAAACTATCGCGGCATTGGTAGCTTCATACATCTACAAAAAAGGTTTTCTAGACTGTGCAGATGCACCAGTTAGGTATTAACTGAAAAGCGGAGTGAATGCACCGAACTTTCTTTGGACGGAGCATGAGTA
>NC_090759.1:36478249-36480749 GCF_036898095.1 Palaemon carinicauda
CATATTAATTGTTAATTACTTTTCTTGTAGTTTCCTTATTTCCTTTCCTCACTGGGCTATTTTCCCCGTTGGGGCCCTTGGGCTTATAGAACCTTGCTTTTCCATCTAGGGTTGTACCTTAGAAAGTAATAATAATATCATTAATAATAATGTTGTTGTTTCTGTTGTTGTTTCTGTTGTTGTGGGGTAAGATTATGAGGACTGATTGAAAGGATAGACGGATGAGATTGCAGATCGTAATTGGCAATTTCATGCGAAGATGGTAAGGTTGATTGAGTGATTGATTCATTTGGGGTTTTCTGGCATCCTGACATCTAAGGTCATTGACTCAGAGAGACGATAAGATCAAACTTATGTTTTCCGTATTTTTAGATAATTGGGGTATTTCGTATACGTTATATAACTTAGATAAGTGTAACTACTTATTGCTATTCTAGTTCTTAATTGGGTCATATTATCATCTGTGCTTGAACGGTGAATGATCTTCCTAATCCGGTAGTTGAATCATTGGAACTTCAAAAGTTCAAACTTGCAGCAAATGTTTTTATGTTGAACAGGCTGACATAAGACTTTTTATAGTTTATGTATGAAATATCTGTTTTGATGTTGTTACTGTTTCTAAAATATTTTATCAAGCTCATTATTTCTCATGTAGTTTATTTATTTCCTTATTTCCTTTCCTCAACGGGCTATTTTCCCTATTGGAGCCCTACGTTATATAACTTAGAGAAGTTTAACTTTAATTGCTATTCTAGTTCTTAAAAATTGGGTCATATTATCCTCTGTGCTTGGACGGGGAATGATCTTCCTAATCCGGTAGTTGAATCTGTAGAACTTCAAAAGTTCAAACTTGCAGCAAATGTTTTTATGTTGAACAGGCTGACATAAGTCTTTTTATGGTTTATATATGAAATATCTGTTTTGATATTGTTACTGTTTCTAAAATATTTTATTAAGCTCATTATTTCTCATATGGTTTATTTATTTCCTTATTTCCTTTCCTCAATGGGCTATTTTCCAGTTGGAGCCCTTGGGCTTATAGCATCTTGCTTTTCCAACTAGGGTTGTAGCTTAATTAATAATAATAATAATAATAATAATAATAATAATAATAATAATAATAATAATAATAATAATAATAATAATAATAATAATAATAATAATAATAATAATAATGTGTTTGAATTCTTTTACGAAATGATGGAATAAGAACAATGTATAATACTATGCATTTCAAATTAGATGACGCAATAAGATGAAATTAATTTATGAAACTGGCGTTAAAATAGACACTTCAATGCATGTAATATATAAGAATTATTCCTAATTTGAAGACTAATAACTCGACTTTGACCTATCATTCTAATTAAATTCATAATCAAAGTCGTTATGAAATTCCGGGTCATTTCAGTGCAAGATTCACACCACCAAGAACGCACGAAGCGGTACCCAAACTGAAAGGGAATATAATAACGGTTATTCTTTATGTCACTGATAATAATATTGCTGGTTTATTGCACAATCAAATGCTATTGTGGTGTCACAATCGGGTCCGTTAATGATAAAAGAGTGGCAACACTCTGACACACTATTCTGTCTTATTTCTTTGTCTCTTGTTTTTGTTAAAAGTTTTTATAGTTTATTTAGAAAATGTTTATTTTAATGTTGTTACTTTTCTTAAGATATATTTTTCCTTGTTTCCTTTCCACAATGGGGTATTTTTTTCCCTGTTGGAGCCCTCGGGCACATAGCATCCTGCTTTTCCAACTAAGGTTGTAGCTTAGCAAGTAATAATAATAATAATGATAATAATAATAATAATAGTAATAATAATAATAGAGATCTATTGCTTGATGGTACATTTAGGTACACTATTCTATCTTATTTCTTTGCCTCTTGTTTTGTTAGAAGTTTTTATAGTTTATCTAAAAAATATTTATTTCAATGTTGTTACTGTTCTTAAGATATTTTATTTTTCCTTGTTTCCTTTCCACACTGGGGTATTTTTTCCCCTGTTGGAGCCCTCGGGCACATAACATCCTGCTTTTCCAACTAAGGTTGTAACTTAGTAAGTAGTAATAAGAATAATATATCAATTCATTATATATATATGTATATTTCATTTTTCCTTGTTTCCTTTCCACACTGGGGTATTTTTTTTCCCTGTTAAAGCCCTTGGGCTTATAGTATCCTGCTTTTACAACTAGGGTTGTAGCTTAGCAAGTAGTAGTAGTAGTAATAATAATAATAATAATAATAATAATAATAATAATAATAATAATGAGATCTCTTGCTTGATGGTACATTTGGGTACACTATTCTATCTTATTTGTCTTCCTCTTGTTTTGTTATAGTCTTTATAGCTTATTTAGAAAATATTTATTTTAATGTTGTTACTGTTCGTAAGATATTTTATTTTTCCTTGTTTCCTTTCCACACTGGGGTATTTTTTTCCCTGTTGGAGCCCTTGGGCTTATAGCATCCTGCTTTTCCAACTAGG
>NC_090759.1:36490749-36498249 GCF_036898095.1 Palaemon carinicauda
ACATACATTATACTGTATCATGGCCAGATAACGGTGAAATAGTATGTGTACATACCGTAGGTTTATTCATCTGCATCTCGTTTTATGCTGGGATGAGTGACTGATTGATTGACTGAACGGATGTCTAGCGTGCTAGGCTGAGTGACGTAAAGGATAATTTGGTAAGGTAATGGGAAGTAAATTTTCTTTATTCAATCAAATTATAGATAGTTATTGTTACATTTTAAAAATGCATTTTCAAGTCTCTTTTGTTTGCTACTAGAAGAAAAAACCCAGAAAATTATGTTTTTATCATTTCGTTAATGTTTAAGTTAGGTCCAATTATAATTCAGAACTAACTAAATAAAAGACGATATCCCACATACTGTCTTTAACGGCAATATACTTCGTATATCATATTCCATGGTAGAAATACAATTTTTCCTCTATGAAATGATTCTTCTACCTCACTGTGTTCAATACTACACAGTATTTTAGAAGTTTCATCCCAGCTATAGCTAGATTGTGGAATGATTTTCCTGTTCAGGCAGTTGAATCGGTGGAACTATAGAATTTTTTATGTTGAAAAGGCTGACATAAGTCTCTTTATAGTTTATATAATGGCAGATCTATTTTAACGGTGTTACTGATTTTACGATATTTCATATTCATTATTCGTTACTTTTTATATAGTTTATTCATTTCCTTATTTCCTTTCCTCGCTGGGCTATTATTTCCTGGTGAAGCCCTTGGGCTTATAGCATCCCACTTTTCCAACTAAGGTTGTAGCTACTACTACTACTACTACTACTACTAATAATAATAATAATGTAAGCTACAGAATAGGAAACATATAGCAAATTATTACAGATGGAATAATAATAATAATAATAATAATAATAATATAATAATAATAATAATAATAATAGCTACATAAAAGGAAACAAATAGCAAATTATTACAGATGGAATTTGAACTTCTAATTTGCAAGAATTCTTGTTATACATAATAGAAATTCTGTTGAAAGTTTGGATTAGCGTGAAATCTGACATACTTCTTTATAATTATGTTAATTAGATATGCTCCCGCGTCCTTGCTATGGGTTTGATCGTAAGAATACTCTAGAGTTGGCGAAGTTTAGAGTGGATACTCCAATCGTGAACACGGATCCCCTGACGTCATTACGCTCTAAGCCAATCACAAGCGAGCATTTGGGCAAGCTGTCAGACCGGAAATTTGAATAATTGCCAGTGAAGAATATAGCAATGTGCATTGAAACAGACATTTCTTACTCTTCCTAGTAAATATATATTATGTTTTTATATTATATATAACTGTGACGTTATATAATATCAGATAATAGCAGACAGATCATTAGCGTTAATGTTAGAATGAAGGATAATATACTACATGGCAACTGATTTCGTCCGGCCCTAGGGCACCGAAGAAAAGGAATCGCGTAGAATTTACGTCAGTCTACGAAACGAACGTCGAAAGTAAAGGTGTACGGCTCTTGCGCTGTAGTGCTCAGTGAGTGATCGGTTTAGCCTCTTGTGTTTTGGGGCCATGAAAATTGTATTTTCGGTGGATTTACAGTGAAAGAAAAAAATAAGTGAGTGTTCACTGCAAGGAAACGCACGGACTGATGGATGTGTAAATTTTATCGGATCTTTGCTATGTTAAGTGGTAAGTGTATTGAAATTGTCACGAAGATAATAGTGTGTATATATATATATATATATATATATATATATATATATATATATATATATATATATATATATATATATATATATATATATATATATATATATATCAAGTCAAGAATATATATATATATATATATATATATATATATATATATCAAGTCAAGAATATATATATATATATATATATATATATATATATATATATATATATATATATATATATTCTTAACTTGATATATATATATATATATATATATATATATATATATATTCTTGACTTGATATATATATATATATATATATATATATATATATATATATATATATATATATATATATATATATATATATATATATATATATTTATCAAGTCTAGAAGCGATTTTTTTTACATTGCATTTTTTTTTTGATAGACTTGGAAAACTTGAATATGTTTTACATGTATATTCCAATACATTATATTAACTAATGAAATTTTAAAAGCAGTAATTTAAACCTTGCTTACTCTATCGTTGGTTCTAAGGGTCATAGACAGATAGGTCATTAAATCTAAATTCTTTTTATGTAGCTAAGATAGAGTTTAGTCTGATTTTTTCCCTCTACATTTTTTTTGTGGGAAGTCTCTCTCTCTCTCTCTCTCTCTCTCTCTCTCTCTCTCTCTCTCTCTCTCTCCTGTTACTAATTATCTTTTTTAGGTTAATTTTCTTTTATATTGCAGTAATTGCTGTGTATAGGGTTTTCAACAGGTCTCTCTCTCTCTCTCTCTCTCTCTCTCTCTCTCTCTCTCTCTCTCTCTCTCTCTCTCTCCTGTTACTAATTTTCTTCTTGAGGTTAGTTTTTTATATTGCAGTAATAGCTGTCTATGGGGTTTTCAATAGGTCTCTCTCTCTCTCTCTCTCTCTCTCTCTCTCTCTCTCTCTCTCTCTCTCTCTCTCTCTCTCTCTCTCTCTCTCTCTCCTGTTACTAATTTTCTTCTTGAGGTTAGTTTTTTATATTGCAGTAATAGCTGTCCATGGGTTTTTCAATAGTTCTCTCTCTCTCTCTCTCTCTCTCTCTCTCTCTCTCTCTCTCTCTCTCTCTCATAGATCGAGTCTGATAGACATTTTTGGATTTGCCTTTGTAATTAATGATTAGCTGTTGAGACTAATATAATGGAAATAGAACAACGTTATATACATAAATCTAACAATACCAGAGAATACCAGATTCTGTATTATTTCTAAATGATCTCACTAATAATATACATCACATATTGAACTACATTGATTGCTTAGGGTATTACACCATCTAGGCCTAGAATAGGCCATGCCATTTGAATCAGCTAAGCATAGATGTGGTGATAAAATATCTTTATAGAATATAATTTGTGTCAGTTTTTACTTCACTGGATATAGAAAACGGTTTTTTATGCTATTATCATTTACCCGGAATTTGGTTGATTTTCATCTATGATTTAATTTATTTCCCTGATGGAGCCCTTAGGCTTATAGCATTCTGCTTTACCAACTAGGGTTGTAGCGTGGCTTGTGATAATAATAGTTATAAACCTTGTATCTAATGTTAATCATAACTTTCAAATAATACTGTTATATGTAATGTTTTTTTTTTCGAATTACATTTTCCACTACTTTATTTCTATACTTTTGTATTTTGAGTGTTCTCACTGATGAAGAAAACTAATTTGTCTTTAGATAATCTAGTTATATTTGTTTTAATGTACTTAGGCCCTTTGCGTCAATAGGCATAGGAGGAGATGATGATGATTATTTCTAAGATGAAGAAACTCAATTATTTCATCTTAGTTATGAGACGTCATTTTTCTAGTTTCCTTCCGACCATAACAGTAGGCCTACCCTGGTATTTGTTGTCCCGTTTCCTACAGTCCTACTCATCATCCTCCTCCTCTTATCCTACCCTAGGAGGGTTATTTTTCCTCCAAGATCCTACCCGTCCCCACCGCTTGTAAAAGTCCTAGTTATCCCCCACCCCCCTTTGGTAGTACTCAGATCGTTGGTCTGCCTCCTCCCCTCCTCGTCTACCGACGCTATAGAAATCGTGAAGGAACTGGTTGTTTACACATCGCCACCTTAGCTTGCTCTATGTTATATTCATTAAGGATTAAACTTGGATTCTGATCACGTTTTGATACATTCATTGCGTTAGTTCATAAAGGCTTCTGTCGTGAGATTAATTGTATTTGATATGACAGGCTTGATTTATCCCTGGATATTGGATTTCCCCAAAGAATACATTGAAATTTGGTCAATTTACATGTTATAATCATGTCTATATGGTAATGTTCATTATCCAAATACACATTTATTCCTGGAAATTGAATGTCCTCGAAGATAAGGTTAAAATTCTGTTTATTTACATAATCATGTCTACATGATAATGTTCATTTTCGAATTGCAAATAGGCTAGGCCTACAACGGTAACGATGCTCAGTAATTCTCAGATAGATTTTAAGATTACTTAGGCTCAGCTGGTATAAAAATGACTTTTTTTTTTTTCTTTTTGGTACGCCAGAGGATATTTCCGTTCTCTTCAACTCTGCTCAAGTATTCAGCGAGGTTAACCCTATAGGCATCTGCTTAACCGGTGTTGTTTTCTTTCAACACATCCGCTTGTTGTTCCTCTCAACACATACCTGACAGTACAGGCCGACACTTGGCTTATGACATAGGACACACTATTATACTTTTTCTCAACTCCTGACTCTCGCTTTAAAACATAATTGGAAGCAGCTACCACTTATTATTATTATTATTATTATTATTATTATTATTATTCTTACTTGCTAAGCTAAAACCCTTGTTTGAAGAGCAGGATGCTCTAAACCCAAGGGCTCCAACAGGGAAAAAAAAGCCCAGTGAGGAAAGGAAATAGGGAAATAAATAAATTACAAGAGAAGTAATGAACAATTGAAATATTCTAAGAACAGTAACAGCATTAAAATTAATCTTTCATATATAAACTATAGCAGCTTCAAAAATAGAGAGAGAGAGAGAGAGAGATCCAATGTAGTACTGACTGCCTCAATAATTCCTCTTTTATTTCTTTTGAAATATGGGTAATATATGCGTGCATATATTAACGTTTTTTTTTTTTTTTAATATTTCATTAACTACTCAATATACACATTCCATGTTAATCAAATTCCCAGACCAAGAAATCTCACTAGACTTTTATTACCTTTGATATGCTTACAAATTACCTTTGATTTGCTTAAACCTAGGATACAAATTACCTTTGATTTACTTAGACCTAGGATACAAATTACCTTTGATTTACTTAGACCTAGGATACAAATTACCTTTGATTTACTTAGACCTAGGATACAAATTACCTTTGATTTACTTAGACCTTAGTTACAAATTACATTTTAGCTACCTTTGTCTGTATGGGATTATAGACCTACACAATTTCTAGACGCCCAGACCGTTAAAGTGCAAAATTCAACTCGCTAATTGGGAACTCCCCAATAAACTTTCATGGCTTGGGAAGGCTAGTGAAGTCATGACACAACACTGCGGACAGGAAGCTTGGGCCTGTTCTTGTGTTCCGCTAGGAAAGTGGATTGAAGTTCGTGATATTCGATCGTGTTCAAAGTTTTCTTTATATCATACTTTTCTATTGCATAGAAACTCCTGTCCCCTTTGTAATTGACGCTATGCCGCGTAGTTTTATTTTCTTATAACTTGATCAATATTACTTGTTATTTTCATTCTTATATGAACTTTGCTAAAGTTTTGAGAGGTTTTGCGTTTAATATGTCCCCCAATCTGCAATTGACCAGTACCTATTATGTAATACAGTGTATTGTGCGTATTTGTTACATAATACAGTACATTTGGCGCCAATCCTGATGACTAGTACTATTATTAGGTCAATTGCGTCGTATGTGACTGAAGGCTTTTTCTGTTAACGTTTTTTTTTCTGATAACGTTTTTACTGATGTTTTTATTTCTGATAACGTTTTTTATATATAACGTTTTTACTGATAATTTATTTTCTGATAACGTTTTTTTCTTATAACGTTTTTTCTGATAACGTTTTTTTCTTATAACGTTTTTTCTGATAACGTTTTTTTCTTATAACGTTTTCTGATAACGTTATTTCTGATAACGGTTTTTCAGATAACGTTTCTCTCCGATAACGTTTTTTTCTGATAACGTTTATTTTATAACGTTTTTTCTCATAACGGTTTTTCTGATAACGTTTCTTGTTATAACGTTTTTTTTTCTGATAACGCTTTTTTCCGATAACGTTTCTTTCTTATAATTTTTTTTCTGATAACTTTTCTGATAACGTTTTTCCTGATAACGTTTTTTTCTAATAACGATTTTTTTTTACCACGCAGTGAATTCATTCTTACTTAGAGTAACGATACAGTGTAATATATATATATATATATATATATATATATATATATATATATATATATATATATATATATATATATATTTCTATGAATCATGATAGATCCCGTTAGAAAGGTCATCATCAGCCCTTTTATTCATGTGATCTGACGATTACTTTGATTAAATATCTTGTCAATCCATTAGCAAACCATTCATCACCGAGGCGCATTTGCACCGACTCGCAAGGGTGTCCTTTTAGCTCGGAAAAATTTTCTATTACCTGATTGGTTGGACAAAATAATTCTAACCAATCAGCTAGTGGGAATTTTTTCCGAGCTAAAAGGGCCCATTTGTGAGTCGGTACAAATGTGGCTCATTAAGAAAAAATTAGTAAAGTAGAGATCTAGTTCTGGTTGTCTAAGTCAGCTGGATAATGATTATTTTCTTATTATTTTCACATTTTGTTTAAGAGAGGCTTGTTTTTGCATTATCATTTCTGGCACATACAATATTGCTAATTTATTGTTATTGTACTAAAAATATAATTCTCTTTGTTTTTCATGTAGGTCTATTCATAAGAATAAAACGGTATTGTTAATATACTGGAAATGTGATTCTCTACGTTTTTCTCGTAGGCCTAAGTCTATTCATAAGAATAAAACTGTATGGTTAATGTACTAGAAATGTAATTATCATCGTTTTTTCATGTAGGCCTAGGTCTATTCATAAGAATAAGACTATTATTAATGTACTGGAAATGTAATTATCTTCGTTTTTCATGTAGGCCTAGGTATATTCATAAGAATAGGACTCGTTTTCAGTGGTAGGCTGAAAAATTTATTAGTGTTTTTTTAATGTTAGTGGCGGAAACGTAATTGATATTCAATATCTATAGATAAATGCAAAATTGAATTTTGTTTCTAGTTGATTTCACCAATCACAAGAGAAGTAATTAACAATTAAAATATTTTAAGAACAATAACAGAATTGTAATAAATCTTTCATATATAAACTATAAAAACTTAGAAAATAAGAGGAAAAAAATAAGTCTTTTTATAGTTTACATATGAAATATCTGTTTTAATGTTGTTACTGTTCTTAAAATATTTTATTTTATTTGTTCATTACTTCTCATATAATTATTTATTTCCTTTCCTCATTGAGCTGTTTTTCCTTGTTGGAGCTCTTGGGCTTATAGCAACCTGCTTTTCCAACTTGGGTTGCAGCTTTGATAATAATAATAATAATAATAATAACAACTGGGCTATTTTTCCCTGTTGGAGCCCTTGGGCTTATAGCAACCTGCTTTTCCAACTAGGGTTGTAGCTTAGTTAATAATAATAATAATAATAATAATAATAATAACCCTTGCTTGAGGGTACACTCGGGCACACTATTTTACTGTATCTTATTTCTCTTCCTCTTGTTATATTTTCATAGTTTATATA
>NC_090759.1:36500749-36507953 GCF_036898095.1 Palaemon carinicauda
ATCAGGAATTTATTATTTTTGTTTTTGTGTTATAGCACAATCGACCTTCTGTTTTTGATAGTTGATCCATCTGTATCGTGAGACATTAATTAATTTTATGCTCTTGTTGGTATAGTGTTGTAGAATGCTTGACTGGTATTCTTTGTCAAATTACGTTTTCAGACAAAATTCGTCTCATTATGATCTTAGCTTCTGATAACCAGGAACCATTGTGAAAATCACCAGCTTGCCCATTTTTAGTTTGAATAAGTTTTAGAGAATTTTCAAAGAGTAGATGGCATTTCTTAAACTACGCACAAGCCCATAGCAGTATGTCTTCTTCTTGGCTATTTTCCCTGTTGGAGCCCCTAGGCTTATAACATCCTGATTTTCCAGCTAGGGTTGTAGCTTAGCAAGTATTAATAATAATAATAATAATTGTACCGTGGGAAATAGATAAATGCATAACCCCAGAATTACTTGCTGCCTAGGGAGATAAAAGGGATTTTGACGGGAAAAAAAATCTATTTTTGGCCTCGAGCTATGTCGTCCTGATGGAAGTTCCTGAAGGCAGCTTTCTACTTGGGATATTTCTGCGAGTGATATACCAGAGAATTTTACCCTAAAGACATCGTGCATGTAACAGGGACGCGTTTAAAACAAACCCCGAACAGAGTTAACCTTGTCGAGATGGATATGAGATAGGACTGGATACGTGGGAGAGCCGTTACAACTCCGATACCAGTGTGTTACTGTTTTCATCCGACCCACTTACCGTGGCCACTTCCTTCCGTTGTCACGTGAATTCCCCGGGACGCTGCTGGCGTCTTGCTAAGTAGGCCTGTAGATGTAGGCCATATCCATAGGACCAGATCATTTTCCACCCCAATGTGGCTAGGGAACAGACAGACAGATGCTGCAGCAGTATGAGGAGTTGGGGAGTTTTAAAGCATCTTAACTTGTCATTAACGTTGAAGAACGAATGTTGCGGATAATTAATTGGAGTCAGCCTTTTAACATTCTAATTAATTGATGCTTGTCTGTTCTTCCGAAGCCAGTGGAAATTTCTACGTTGCTTTTTTTATTATTTTCTGTGTGCAACTTGCGGTCTGACTGTAGACCACAAAACGGTGTTAATTTCGTGTTGACACCGAAATTTTTCTAGTTTCTTTTAATGTTTTATTTTTCTTTCATGCGTTATTGTATTGTATCTTTGTTTTGTGGTTTCATGGAAGACGTTTAGATTTCTTCGTGTTTTTACTGGTAAAATATGAGAACGTTTTAGCCTTGTTTATTAAAAGAGAAAAGGGTTAAAACCGTCGTGCAACGCTTTTAAAAGGTTTATATCACTTGGCATCGCAAACATCAGATTTAGAGTAAATTCGTTTTACATGGAACCATAGTAATGTTGATAGACGAATAGAGGGCAAATTGATATGTTCATCTTCATTCTTCAGTTGAAGGACGAACCTTTTGATATTAAGTACATTTAGTACATGAAGGTTTAAAGTTACAGTTTATGACAGTTATTCAACATTTAATCAGTATTTATTGCCCGAACACCAATGTTTTAAAGTAATAATAATAATGATAATAATAATAATAATAATAATAATAATAATAATAATAATCTTTATTTCAGCAAAAGCCATATACAGAGTTACAATAGGGGTACAGTGATCTTACACTTTTGACATCAGTAAAAAAAGATGAGTTATGCAATAATATCAGTGATATATTACCAACATCAAATAGCAGGTTGACCACAGAGTTCTAAGGTCTGGGTAATAAAATCACAATAGCATTAACGCTTAATAATGATGATTACATGCATATCAGCAATCAAAAAGTGATGGGGAGAAAATAAAATGGCGATGACAATGATAATTATGTTGGGAACAAAAATTGCTTGAATAATGATAGAACTCTGGGGAGGGGGGGGGGGGGAAATCTAGTCACAGGGAAACTGTTTACATATTTAGGGATTTGTCACTGTCCTTTACCTCTGCCATTCAAGAGCTTTTAAAAACCATAAAAAAAACCATTTTGCTCTCGTAGCCATGTTGTTGCTTATGCGTTATTCATATTCCCATTTTTTCCATATCTCTTTGTGTTATTACTACTGTAGCTTATGTTCTAAGGTTTTGATAAGGGTCAGAGTTTCTGATGCATACATTACTATTAGTAGGGCAATGTGATTGAATAAGTTTCTTTTTAGAGAAAGAGGCATTTTAATTTTCATAATCTAATTTTGTTTAGCAAAAGTTCTCCATCCCATCGTTAAATGTTACTGTAGCTTCCTCAGAATTCTCTCTCTCTCTCTCTCTCTCTCTCTCTCTCTCTCTCTCTCTCTCTCTCTCTCTCTCTCTCAAGCAACATAGTTTTCAAAATAACAAAAAAATCTGTAAATGATGCCATAGCTTCCATAAAACTCTCTCTCTCTCTCTCTCTCTCTCTCTCTCTCTCTCTCTCTCTCTCTCTCTCTCTCTCTCTCTCTCTCTCTCTCTCTCTCAAGTATAAGCAATTAATGGTTTGTATATTGCAAACCAGACCTAATCGATGTTTAAAACTTCAATTTCATCTAATTTATTCATGACGCTAGATTGCGCACCTGGATGTTGGTTAACCAAATTTAGTTCAAGTCTTGTTTTACGCCAATTAACGGTTTCGTATGAATGCAGGCCATTTTGAACGGTTTAAATGGCAATGTCGTTAACAGAGACAGATCACATGCAAACATACGCATATATACACATACCTTAACCTACGCATAGATACACATACATACATGCATGCATACATACATGATCAGAAACTATTGTCTTTGAGTGTTTCCGCCTTGGGACTCTTATCCTGAAGTCGATAAGAGAGTCCAGACATTAAGGTATTGAAATATATGGCTTATTTGAATATATATATATATATATATATATATATATATATATATATGTGTGTGTGTGTGTGTGTGTGTGTACACATATATATATATATATGTACATATATATATATATATATATATATATATGTATATATATATATATATACATATGTATATGTATGCACATATATGCATATATATATATATATATATATATATATATATATATATATATATATATATATGTACATATATATATATATATATATATATATATATATATATATATATATATATATATATATATATGTTTATATACACACACACATATATATATATGTTTATGATAACCCTTAACATTGCATAAGCTTAGATGTGTTTTCCACATCGCAAAGGTTGTTGTGAATGCAAGAAATGCGAACGCCACTTCAAACGACCTACCCCTCCCAGGCGGAAAGTAAATAAACTTCCGTGGAACATGCACCGAAGCAATTCATTACGGCCCATTTGATCCCCATTTGTAAAACCGCTAGGGTCGTCCCTTTTAGAGTAAATAGCAGGTAGGATGATATAGCTTCTAATATTCGGCGGTAGAGGTGGGCGGGACGGCGCGGAAGCTCCATTAACTTTCGCCCAGAAACCGCGCCACCAGTCACGAGTTTTGGGCCGCAGTGCCTCGGCTCCTTCGCTCGAGACCCGGTTTTTTCGTCGACTCTTCTCCTCTCCTGTTGCTTTTCCCTGATAAGGGGATTCGTTTCAGCTTCTATCAACTCTTTTCCTCACCTGTTGCTTTTTCTTGATGAGAGGATTCGTTTCAGTTTCCCGTCGACTCTTCTCTTCTGCTGCTTTTCCTTGATGAGGGGATTCGTTTCAGCTTCTGTCGACTCTTCTCCTCTCCTGCTGCTTTTCCTTGATGAATTCGTTTCGGCTCCTGTCGACTCCTCCTCTTCTGTTGTTTTTCCTTGATGAGGGGATTCGTTTCATCTTCTGTCGACTCATCTCCTCTCCTGTTGCTTTTCCTTGATGAATTCGTTTCAGCTTCAGTCCACTTTTCTCCTCTCCTGTTGCTTTTCCTTGATAAGGGGATTCGTTTCAGCTCAGCCTCTGTCCACTCTTCTCCTCTCCTGTTGCTTTTCCTTAATAAGGGGATTCGTTTCAGCTTCTGTCGACTCTTCTCCTCTCCTGTTGCTTTTCCTTGATAAGGGGACTCGTTTCAGCTTCCGTCGACTCTTCGCCTCTCCAGTTGATTTTCCTTGATGAATTCGTTTCAGCTTCTGTCGACTTTTATCCTCTCCTGCGGCTTCGGGCTTTCCTTGATGAGGGGATTCGTTTGAGCTTCTGTCAACTCTTTTCCTCTCCTGTTGCTTTTCCTTGATAAGGGAATTCATTTCAGCTTCCGTTGACTCTTGTTCTCTGCTGATGCTTTTTCTTGACGAGGGAATTAGTTTCAGCTTCTGTTCAAGCTGGGAGAGGGGGAGCAGTAGGTCACGCAGCGAGTAGCAAAATGTATAGATGGGATCGGTTACGCTGTTCTATCTTATTTTTCTTCCTCTCGTTGCTGTTTTGTTTGTGAAGATTTTATAGTTCGTATATGAAAAATCTAATGTAATGTTCTTACCTTCCTTAAGATATTTAATTTTTATTGTTTAATACTTCGCTTGTGGTTTGTTTATTTCCCTGTTTCCTTTCCTCACTGGGCTATTTTACCCTGTTGGAGCCATTGGGCTTACAGCATCTTGCTGTATATAGTTATAGTTTAGCTGGAAATAATAACAACAACAACAACAACAACAACAACAACAATAATAATAATAATAATAATGACATGATTTTCCATTGTTATTTAGGATATAGAGATTCTATAATAAATTGATAATTTTTGTAGTCTTTCTGCTATTGCGTCATTCTTATAATTGGGGTTCAGTCGTGAGGTAAGAACTTTATTGATACAGGAATCTAATCAAGTTTGATTCTGTTGGCCATGTCTCTGGCCATATTACTTTCCAATGGACGTGAAGACATCTAAAAAAACGTATAGATTAAAAAGAGAAATTGAAATGGCTACTAGATTAGCAAAGAAGTGAAGAAAAAACGTTTAAAACCGTTGAGAGTAAAATGAGAAATTGCAAATAAAACTAGACAAGTAAATAAATGAAGGAAAAAAACGTTTAAAAACGTATAGAGCTAAAAGAGAAATTGCGAATAAAACTAGATAAGCAAAGAAATGAAGAGAACAAGTTCGAAGAAACTTTTAGACTAAAAAGAGAAATTGCGATTAAAACTAGACAATCAAATACAAGAAAAAACGTCTATAAACGTATTGAGTAAAAAAAGAAATTGCGAATAAAACTAAACAAGGAAATAAATGAAGAAAAAAAGGTCTAAAAACGTAGACTAAAAAGAGAAATTACGAATAAAACTAGACAAGCGAAGAATTGAAGAGAAAAAGGTAAAGAATAGAAATGCAAAGTAAAAGGAAGCCCTCGAGAGACAATTGGATATTTCACCTCCCAAGAGGCGCCGCCCTCCGCTCTGGAGGAGGAAGTGGCCCTCCCCAAGGGTTCCTCAGAGGGATTGTGGGTGGGGAATCCTTTCTTTGATTTGACACTTCCTTTATTATCAACTGTTTCAGATGTAATTTCTTTTTTTTTTTCACTTATTTATTTATTTTCTTCGCCCGGGGCATTAGATTGAAGTATTTTCCGGGGCGTAGAGAAGAAATAGTTTTCTTTTGCATTTAATTGGCGAGGACGTGTCACGATGAAGTTTTCGAAATTTGTAAAGAATGTTGAGTTTTTGGGTTGAAAATAGGTTACAATACTTAGAGGTTCTTCTGAAATTAAAGTTGTTCTAGTTGTTCTTTTATCAAATTAGGCGTAGTAATTTTTTTCTGTTATAGTTCAAATATTTATAGAGCTTCTTTGTTTTCCGAAGGTTGTAAAGAATGTTGAATTTTTTTAGTGAAAATAGGTTGCAATACTTAGAGGTTTTTCTAGAATTATAGTTGCTTTAGTTGTTCTTTTTCTTCAAAAATATGCATAGTAAGTTTTTTTCTGTTAATTGTTCAAATACATCTTAGCCTTCTCCTTTGTTTCCCGAAGGTTGTAAAGAATGTTAAAATTTTTTTAATGAAAATAGGTTACAATACTTAGAGTTTTTTTTCTAGAACTATAGTTGCTTTAGTTGTTCTTTTTCTTCAAAATATGCATAGAAAGTTTTTTTCTGTTAATTGTTCAAATACATGTTAACCTTCAACTTTGTTTACCGAAGGTTGTAAAGAATGTTGAATTTTTTTTCAATGAAAAATAGGTTACAATACGTAGAGGTTTTTCTAGAATTGTAGTTGCTTTAGTTGTTCCTTTTACAAAATAGGCATAAAATTCTTTTTTTGTTATTGTTCAAAATACTTCTTAACCTTCAAATTTGTTTCCCTAAAAAAAAAAAAAAAAAAAAAAAAAAATAAATTATGTTCTTAGAACGCATTAAACAGCGAAAAAAGAAATAACTCATTGATTATAATCTTCAGTCGAGTGTTTTCAAAGCGCCTTTGGACTGTAGCTAAGAAATAAAACGTAGCTCCTTTCGAAACTCATTTGAACTGTAGCTAAGAAATAAACGTAGTTCCTTCGAAAAGTGGGGCAAAAACCTTGTCTCTGTCACGGGCCCTCGTGTGGTAAATTACAGCTCATTCCCAGACGGCATATACTTAAATAATTGTGTCGTCTTGTCTGAGATACAGACCACTTGTCAAACTGACCGGAGAAACGTGTTAAACTTCATCATCATTATTCCTACGCCTATTGACTCGAAGGGCCTCGGTTAGATTTCGACAGTCGTCTCTATCTTGAGTATTTAACTCAATACTTCTCCATTCATCATCTCCTACTTCACTTTTCATAGTCTTCAGCCATGTAGCCCTGGGTCCTCAAAATATCTGTTATATTTCATCATCATCTCCTATGCCTATTAACGCAAAGGGCCTCGGTTAGATTTCGACAATTGTCTCTATCTTGAGCTTTTAATTCAATACTTTCTCCATTCATCATATCCTACTTCGCGCTTCATAATCCTCAGCCATGTAGGCCAGGGTCTTCCAACTCTTCTAGTGCCTTGTGGAGCCCAGCTAAATGTTTGGTTATTAAGCTTAACACTTCAAAGTTGATTTTTAAGTATCTACTTTTTAATGAAATTTTTGGGCCACACGTCTAATCATTTTAAAGGGCCCCTTCTGAAATCTAACTGCATGAGATTGCTATTAATGTTTAATCTAGTTAACCTTTTGTAAATACTGGCTGTGAAAGATGTGAATAAACTTAATATTTTAAATTTCCCAACGGTAAGGTATGG
>NC_090759.1:36508453-36523453 GCF_036898095.1 Palaemon carinicauda
AACAACAGTACTTGCGTTCAAGATTACTCGTTGTGTTTTTTTTTTTTCCTCTGTGGGTCCCTTCGCTAACGCGCATAACCGAGTGTGTACTTCAATTTGCCCTCCCTCCTCTTAAGTTCTTTCTCTGTTAATTTCCTCCCTTCCTCTTTTCTCTCCCCCCCCCCCTCCCAAAGCTTCCACCTGTCCGCTCCTGTTGCCCAGAAGCTGTGCCCGAAGCGTCGTGACCTCCGACTGACTTGACCTTCCCGACCCCACCAGTTTTTTTGGTCACGTGACCCGGCATTCTTTCCCCGACCTCCCGACCACCTGGGGCTACTGGAGCACAGGCAAGGTAGAGGGCATCGAGCCAGCGTTGCCAGATATGAGGATTTATCCCTAGATTTTAGGGATTTCGGGTGTCTGATGGGGATATGCTGTACAAATTTCTATGAAGAAGAAACAAAGATGCGTAAAAGTTTATAATGTTGCATTTAGTTTGCTTGCAATTAATGCGTAAAACTTTATAGCGTTGCAATTATTTTGCATGCAATTATATGAAGTATAGTGGGTAATTTCTATATTAGCAAAGTCTACGTGATCAGAAGAAAATATATTTGTGGAAATAGGGATTTTTCAGTTGTTTTGGGGGATTTTTTATCATGAGTTCTGGGGATTTTTTACACTAAACCATCTGGCAACACTGCATCGAGCAGTGGCTTTTGCGATGGATTGTCGTATTCTTTGTCGTATTCTAGAAGCTGTAGTTGGCATTCTGATGATGGTGGGAGAGCTATTCTGTAGTCTTCTATAAAACCGTTACGTAGTTGTCTGGTGCGGACAGGGAGTCAGTTTTTGGTTTAGAAAAATAATGATTATTTCGTAGAATTCCTTTTTTTTCTGTAGCTATTTTTACCTTAATGTTATTTTCCTATGGTTTACAAATTCTATGGCTATTATTTAGAGTTCCTTTTTTCTATAGATATTTTTGCCAAAATATTTTTTTCTATTGTTTACGAATTCTGACTATATTTTTAGGATGCCTTTTTTTCTATAGCTATTTTTGATATTTATGTTATTTTTCTATTGTTTACAAATTCCATGACTAGTTTTTATTCCCTTTTTCTATAGCTAATTTTGCCGTAATGCTATTTTCCTATGGTTTCCAAATTACCCTACTATTTTTTTTTCTTTAGGATTCCTTTTTTTCTATAGCTAATTTTGCCTTAATGTTAGTTTCCTATTATTAACAAATTCCATGACTATTTTTTTTTTAGAATTCCCTTTTTTCTGTAGCTAATTTTGCCTTAATGTTATTTTCCTATTGTTTACTAATTCCATGACTATTCTTTTTAGAATTCCATTTTTCATAGCTATTTCTGCATTAATGTTATTTTCCTATTGTTTACTAATTCCATGACAATTTTTTTAGAATTCCATTTTTTCTATAGCTGTTTTGCCTTATGTTATTTTCTCATTATTTACAAATTCCATGAATATATTTTTTTTAGAATTTAATTTTTTTCTATAGCCATTTTTTCTTATGTTATTTTCCTATCTGAATATCCCTCTACTGAAAGATATAATATTTTTTAGCTGATAGGAAAGGGGGGGGGGGAGTGAAAGGAGAGTGAAAACTGTTAGCTAACTAAACGTAGTAAATAATAGTTTGGAAAGTTGAATGTTAGTAAGAGCGAAGTGAAGTGTGGTTATAACCACAATTTTATTTATGTAAAGGTAAATTTTTCTTGATATGGTCTTGAAAGTCAGTGTATTACAATAATTGGTTATTTTTCTTTTACTCTTTGTTAGTATTTCTTTTGGTGCGTTGTTGTGGCCTATGTTGTAACGTCCCTGATTGGTAATCGCCAGACTGGGGTTCGAATCCCGCTTAAACTCGTTAGTTCCTTTGGTCGCTGCGACCTCACCATCCTTATGAGCTATAGGTTTTAGCTGCTGAGTCATCAGAAGCCATTGCCTGGCCCTCCCTGGTCCTAGCTTGGGTGGAGAGGTGGCTCGGGCGTTGATCATATGCATATATGGTCAGTCTCTAGGGCATTGTCCTGCATGTTAGGGTAATGTCACTGTCCCTTGCCTCTGCCATTCATGACAGCCTTTAAACCTTAAACCATTGCTACCGACGTAATATTTTTATCTCCGTCCCATGCTTCTGCCATTCATGAGTGGCTTTTAAACCTTACTCCATTGGCTACCGACGTATTAGTTTTTCATGATATTAAATTTCAAGGCTTCGTCACATTGATTTTGGTTTTCTCTTCCTTAACAGACGCCTGTCAAGGTCTACCTTCGTTCCTTGAGGCCCGACTTCGAGTACAAGACGATGAAGCTCTCGACGGCTACCACCTGCAGGCAACTGATTGTCATGCTGCTCACCAAATTCCGTCTAAAACATCGCGACCCGAACTTATTCTTCGTGACCATGGAAGTCACCGTCAGGGCGTCTGGAGGAGGCGCCCCCACCAGGCGTCTCTTGGTGCTTGACGATCAGGCGAGGCCCGCCGAGCTGCAGCAGTGCCGCCCTAGGGGTGATGCTCGATTCAGCATTGGCGTGCGAAGAGGAGGACTTCTCAGGATTCATGACTCCATACTCATGTCTGGTGTAAGTCTATGTTAAGATGCTGTTGTGAATTATATGTTAATTATAAATATTGTTCATGTGGATTTATTATGATGTATATACGGTATTATAAATTTAATTACAAATATTATTCACGTAGATGTATTATGATGTATTTACGATATTATAGAATGTGAGATTAGATTTTTCTATTTTTAAGTAGAAAAAAAATATCTTTTCATTGTTTCGCCTTGAAATTGTCGACGTGTTCTCTCTCTCTCTCTCTCTCTCTCTCTCTCTCTCTCTCTCAATATATCTGTATAAAAATGCTAAAGTTACTTTTTATCATCTCTCTCTCTCTCTCTCTCTCTCTCTCTCTCATAATATATGTTAAAAATGCTAAAGTTACTTTTTATCATCTTTTACAGTCTCTCTCTCTCTCTCTCTCTCTCTCTCTCTCTCTCTCTTGCAAAATACATGTTAAAAAATGCTAAAGTTACTCTCTCTCTCTCTCTCTCTCTCTCTCTCTCTCTCTCTTGCAAAATGCATGTTAAAAAATGCTAAAGTTACTCTCTCTCTCTCTCTCTCTCTCTCTCTCTCTTGCAAAATGCATGTTAAAAAATGCTAAAGTTACTCTCTCTCTCTCTCTCTCTCTCTCTCTCTTGCAAAATACATGTTAAAAATGCTAAAGTTACTCTCTCTCTCTCTCTCTCTCTCTCTCTCTTGCAAAATGCATGTTAAAAAATGCTAAAGTTACTCTCTCTCTCTCTCTCTCTCTCTCTCTCTCTCTCTTGCAAAATGCATGTTAAAAAATGCTAAAGTTACTCTCTCTCTCTCTCTCTCTCTCTCTCTCTCTCTTGCAAAATACATGTTAAAAATGCTAAAGTTACTCTCTCTCTCTCTCTCTCTCTCTCTCTCTCTCTCTTGCAAAATACATGTTAAAAATGCTAAAGTTACTCTCTCTCTCTCTCTCTCTCTCTCTCATGCAAAATACATGTTAAAAATACTAAATTTATTTTTTATCCTCTGTACAGTCTCAGTACAAGTCCCTCTTAGTCTCCTTCCGCACAACGGCCGAGGAGCTGGTGCAACTCCTCCTGAATTGTTACGGCAACAAAGAAAACCCGATGCACTACTCGGTCCACGAAGTCAACAAGAATCCGTACACGGACCGGCCACTGCGTCTGGATGAGTGTCCGCTGAGCGTGCAGAGCGATTGGCCACGAGCCACTCGTCAGAATTACGCCTTCGTCCTACGCCGCAATGTGTCCTACGCCCTCAGTCTCAAGTCAAGGGTAGGTATTGTGTTTTGAAAAGAATACATTCTACTGTTGTCGATGGAGTTAGCTGTTGTATTTACGACCCGCTTTGAAGTTAGCTGCTGTATGTTGTATTAGGAAGGCGGTCCTGTTTTTGAATTGTATTAATGATTTCGTTCCTCTCACGTGTTGGTTAGGTTTAGGTCGAGGGTAGGTATTGTATTTTTGAAAGAATACATTCTACTGTTGTTAATGAAGTTAGCTGCTGTATTTACGATCCGCTTTTGAAATGTATTAATGATTTCGTTCCTCTCTCGTGTTGGTTAGGTTTAGGTCGAGGGTAGGTATTGTATTTTTGTAAGAATACATTCTACCTTTGTCAGTGAAGTTAACTGTTGTATTTACTATCCGCTTTTGAATTGTATTAATGATTTCGTTCCTCTCTCATAGGTCTCCTGGCGAAGAAGTCTCGACCAGTCGAGCACGGACACCGAGTCTGAACACGAGGACCACAACACAACCATCACTAGTCTCTTATCGAACTCGAGCGTGTCCTCAGCCTTGAGCATATCCTCGGAGGGAAGCCTATCCTCCAACACCAGCGTCATGTCGAGTGGCAGCTTGTCTTCCAATGCCAGTGTGTCCTCCAACGGATCCTCGTCCTCCTCCTCAGGGGTTTCATCAATCTGTTCATCGGCGCTGGTGTCCCCGATTGCATCGCCCATCAAAAAAACCCCAGGAACCCCCGATGCTTCTGAGGCATCCTCATCGAGGACGGCATTAACCTCCAAACCCCCAGCAGCAGCCCCAGTGTCGGCTTCAACCTCCCCCAGCAAACTTATCTCGAGTCATTCAACCCCAACCTCTGCCCCTACTCCAGTGCCAAGAACAATACTTAACACATCGACGTCGACCAACTCCGTGAGTGCCAAGCCTTTAGCGGCGCTCGCGAGTACTGAAGGCCCCACTGTCCCGTCCCCTCCTTCATCAACGTCCTCAGTATCATCATCTCCAAGTTGCAACGGCGCCGCCACAACGTCCGTCACGACTCCTTCCCTCAAATCAACCTCATCCTTATCCTTCGCCAATAATCTCTGCTCCCTTTTAAGTGCCAAGCCTTCCTCCTCCTCCTCCTCCTCCTCCTCCTCCTCCCCCACTTCTTCTTCAACCACAACGGAGTCTGTGTCGCAGAGAGAAGCTCGAGTGCCGCCCCTGGGTGATGATACTGCTGGTACTGCCCCTGGTTCTACTGCTGCCCCTCCTCCCCCACCTCCAGTACCGATGAGAAGGACCTCCTGTTGCCCGAACTACGAAAACTGCTTCTACATCTGAGATTGATCTTTGCAACTGATGCATGATACCAAAGATTAGGTGAGACGGGGTTTTGTCTTCGTTATCTCTCTCTGTTTCTTTGTTTGTTTATTTACGTATTAATTTTAATATTTTTTTTAATTGCTTTTGAATACTTACTGATTTTAATTGATATGTGAAGAAATTGCAATTAAAATGTTTTGATGTAGCTATTGATTTAAGACGTTCTTATTTTTAACTTTACTCTTGGCATTAAATTAGTTGAGATTATAGTTTTATATTTTTGGCAGCCAATTAATGTTTTTTTTTCTTTCTCATTTGCAGGTCACACCTCAGTGAAGCAATATTCCTAAATTAGTGTATACTACCATACCAGTGAGTGGCAAACATTTAAAGTATAAGAAAAAATAGAATAATACTTACAAAGATATATAAAATTATGTAGACGTAAGAAAAAAAATATATCTGATACTCGTTTACCTATACGTAACTCGCAGAAAGCAGTGAACTTCATATTAGAATGAAAGAGAAGTCACAGAACATTATATGGTGCTCGTAGATAGCTCGATTGTAAACAAACAAAGTGGCGTTGACGTCCTAATACGAGAGGGAAGGAAATTGGACGCGATGGGAAAGGGCACAGCGGAGGTCATGACGGGGCCAGGCACTCAAACACACCCCACGAACAATATGTGACCCTGAACTTGGAACAAAAAAAGAAGAAGGAGAGAGGAAGGTGTAACTGTTTCCAGCGACTTGAGTACATAGTTACTATGCTGGAAAGAACGTTCGCTTTACGCCCTTGCTCTTCCGTCTTGGATACCCCCGAAGTCTATGTGAAGGAAGGAGGTTGGCGCTGAGTTCAGTGACAAACCTTACGCCCTGCCCTTCCGTTCAGGATACCCCCGAGGTCTTTGTAAATGAAGGAGCTTGGCGCTGAGTTCAGTGACAAACCTTACGCCCTGCCCTTCCGTTCAGGATACCCTTGAGGTCTTTGTAAATGAAGGAGCTTGGCGCTGGGTTCAGTGACAAAAGAACTGTCGTTAAGTTCATTGAGCTCGGATGTTTGCTGGCATTTACCTCCGACTTGATATCCAAGTCTACTTTTTTGCCTTTCGAGTGGGAGATGGTGATGTTGTAGTTGCTGGAGTTTGTGCTGCTTTTAGAGAGGATGGAGGTCAGCAGCGGAAGATTTTATTTACACGGCGCTGAGTGCCCTCAAGTGCTTCTTTCCTTACATGAATTTTGATGTGGTGTAAACAATCTCTACGTCTCTTATCTAATCTGACCATCCTCTCTCTCTCTCTCTCTCTCTCTCTCTCTCTCTCTCTCTCTCTCTCTCTCTCTCTCTCTCTTTCTCTCTCTCTCTCTGTAGCTCTTTAGTTAATTGCTTAAATCTTTGTGTAGCTTTAAGTTTGTTTTGTCAAATCTTCCTTTGTAGGTTTTAGTGCTCTCTCTCTCTCTCTCTCCTCTCTCTCCTCTCTCTCTCTCTCTCTCTCTCTCTCTCTCTCTCTCTCTCTGTAGCTTTTTAGTCAATTGTTTCAATCTTTGTGTAGCTTTAAGTTTGTTTTTGTTAAATCTTCCTTTGTAGGTTTTAGTGCTCTCTCTCCTCTCTCTCTCTCTCTCTCTCTCTCTCTCTCTCTCTTTGTGACGAGAGACTCTGTAATACCGTTGAACAGCCGGTCAAAATCACCCATTATGTGCAAAGAAACTCCCCCCCCCCCCTTCCCCACACTTCCCAGTTTAATCTCCTCTTGTATCAATATTAAGCTTTGCGGAGTCTGCCCCCTTTTCACCCCTCACCACTTGTGAATTCTTCAGCCCAAACACACAGACAGACACACACAGACAGACTCACACATCGTATACTTCCCTGCACTCTTGCTTCCTCTAGCCTCCAGCCTTTCCCATCACTCCGGAGGTCAAGTCAACGCCGTGATCTCGATGCGTGCTTGAAAGCAGTTTGTGGGACCCTCTTTGCGGAAGGGAAAAAAAAATCTTCTAATAAAACTATAAAGTAAGCGACTGTCAAACCTAGCGCAAATTGCGCGCTAATACCATGGTATTTTTTTAAGAATCTCTCTCTCTCTCTCTCTCTCTCTCTCTCTCTCTCTCTCTCTCTCTCTCTCTCTCTCTCTCTCAAAACTAGCACAAATTGCGCACTGATACCATAATTTTAAGAATTCATTCTCTCTCTCCCTCTCTCTCTCTCTCTCTCTCTCTCCTCTCTCTCTCTCTCTCTCTCTCTCTCTCTCAAAACTAGCACAAATTGCGCACTGATACCATAATTTTAAGAATTCATTCTCTCTCTCTCTCTCTCTCTCTCTCTCTCTCTCTCTCTCTCTCTCTCTCTCTCTCTCAAAACTAGCACAAATTGCGCACTAATACCATAATTTTTAGAATTTTCTCTCTCTCTCTCTCCTCTCTCCTCTCTCTCTCTCTCTCTCTCTCTCTCTCTCTCTCTCGTTATTATCATGACGGCATGGGAACCCAGCACACAGCCATCATCACTATTATCCCACAGCTTAAAAGGTCGAAGAGGTGTTCGCGGAGGTACGTGTCAGCGCTCCTCCGCATGTCCCACAAGAGGATGAAAATCGCTGTTATGAGAACAGTTAGTCATACCATAGATTAAGGGAGCCATAGATGCGTCACTACATTATGACAAGGTGTCACACCACGCATGCAGCGCCATCTATGTTCTATGGTCATACCTAATCTAATGCCATTATCGTAGGCATTCGTCTCTTCTCTTCGGTGGGATGAAGCGACAGAGGATATTTGGGCCCGAGGAGTTGAATGGTATCTAGAAGGGAATTAAATGGAAGAAGTGGAATAGTGACGAACTTTAAGCATGGATGTCTGTTGGTCGTAGCACATATATTTGCACTGAAAACCTCTTTGAAAATATTTGATCCAAGGGAAATGTTAGAAAAACCTTGGGACAGAGAATGAGATAGTTAAATTTCCTAACTATTTTTTTGTGCAGTAATGTTAATTGGTCCAAAGATCTACCCATGGAGTGTTTAGTTTAAGCATTGTTTTGATGCCTTTCCAGTATTATTTTTATCTTCAAAAACCAAATATGTCTTAAAAGATATTTTTTTTTTCTTCATTGTATATGATAAGTTTTTTTTCCTACCTCTTCAGTTCGTAGCATATCAATTTACATTTCATGCAGCTTCTCAACCAAAAGATTTGTAAGTAATTGAAGGTGTTTATGCCAGCTTTCCAGTTAGCAAATGTTTTTTGTTTTTTGTTTTTTTAGCATAGGTCTGCTCTGTTAGGCATTTTTTTTTTCATCGATATATGTTTATCCATTGGTGAGATTCACCAAACTCCACAAATGTAATTTAGTGTGTAGTTATAGTACTACAGTACATCCTACTTCACTTAGTTTCTATCTCTTGTATTGTTATCGTAAAATACCTGCTTAACATTTAAGTTCTTTGGACCCGAAGCGCCTATGGTATTTTTTTTTCTATAATAGTCACTTTTCTAAGTCATAAATTAAAGGTTTATATAAGGATGAACACTACTGAGAGATAGTACAAAAAGTGGCTCCCTTGTTTTATCATATCAAAGCCAGATTTTGTGCTAAAATAAGACCTGAATGAGGCTCTTGTTTCGAGGAAGAAAGGGAGGATGAGATTCGACCATATAGAGCCACGATGCGCTTTGCTGATAAAAAAAAAAAGGGTTAAAAAAGGCTGCCTCTGTGCTCCGGTAATTGGTCATGTAGACGCCCAATCTCTTGTTTGTTCCTTTCGTGTTTTGGTTAGGAGTGAATTTAGTCTTTATAAATTGAAAATACCAAGTAATTCCCACCTTTGTGAATTATGTAAGCCTGAAATTTTAAGTTTTGTTCTGCAAATAATTTGGTGTGATTGAATATTGTCTTTCTAAATTGAAAAAAATAACAATTAATCCCCCTATTGTGAAAGATATACATCTAAAAATGTTTAAATTTGTTATAAAAAGCTTGGTATCAAATTTCCACAAAAACCAAAAACCCTAATTGCGAGGATGATATGGCAGAGAGAGAGAGAGAGAGAGAGAGAGAGAGAGCCAGTCAGTCAGTCCCTGAAGAGGTCTGGCCATCTCTCTATAGACAACCGAATAACAGTCTCGCCTGGCCCTCTTTAGACAGGGATTGACTATGAAGCGATAGCTTGTGCTGTCCCATGAAAGAGAGGCCCTGTTGATTGCAATGCCGTCAATCCTGTCAAGGAACGAAGGATTAGAAACTGTCGAGATAATCAACTCTTGGAAATTCTTCCATACGTATAATCGAGTAGTTATTTGGTCCAAGATTAGATTAAGGCGGTAAAGTTTCAATTTCAAATGCCGACATTCTATGATCACTTGTCTTTTAATAAGGGTCCACTGCTCTTTCGGTCCATTACGTCTAAAGATCACTTTCATGTCACATTTTTTATGAATATTTTATTTACTGCTTATTCAATGCATTTGTTTACATTTTACATTATTTTAGTTTGTTGTTGTTTGATGATTTTTTTTTTTTTTTTGTATTTCGCTCCCAATTTTCTTTTTAATTTTATACCATTAAGTAAATTTGGCTTTATCATGTCACAGTGTAATTTTTTATCAACATTTTATTTACTGCTTATTTGATGCATTTGTTTACATTTTATGCTGTTAAAATTACAGTAATTTTAATCGAAAATGCCTTGTTTGAAATCTACTGTTCTCAGCCGTATTTCAGTAAAATACAGGCGACCGTAATTTTACCATACTTTGTTATTATCTTTCACGGGTTGGTGACCGTAATATCACTACTTCACTTTGATTTATCCGTTTTTGAAAAGGTAAAAATCCTGGAATAAATGTTAGCAGGCATTCACCAGTTTAATGTAAAATTTTAACAGTACGTTATTTTAGTTTATGAACTTTTGATTTTTAAATTAATCCCTAATTTTTATCCTTTTATGATATTAATTAAATTTTGCTTTAATTTCAACAAGCATTAATTAGGTCTCTCTCAACCTCCTTGACTCCACCTCTTGTTCTCCACAAGAAATCGAGACGCGGCGATCTCAGTTCAATTACCGGACACAATGAGGTACTTTCATCAACATTCAGGATTAAAAAAAAAGATGATAAAGATAAAATTAGGTGAAGATTTTCGTTGTTAGTTGATCTTGAAGGATTCCTTTCATTTGTTTGTTTAGGGTTTGTATTTTTTTTTTTTTTTTTTTTTTGCTGTTTCTCTGCTGTGCTTTCGTTTGTGTTTTTAGAACGGCAAGGAAATTTAGAATAATGATAATGATTATCAACAGCTGATATATATATATATATATATATATATATATATATATATATATATATATATATATATATATATATAAAGGGATTAATATCTTTGAACTAAACTTTGTTTTACATAAGAATAAATACCATTGATTTTATAGCCAAATTTGATGATAGGAATTTTCCTAATTATAACGTCTTGGGTATTTGCATTCACAATAAATTATAGGATTGTTAAAACGAGCCTTAAATTTTCGTTTTCATTTATATATATATATATATATATATATTATATATTATATATATATATATATATATTATATATTATATATATATATATATATATATATATATATATATATATATATATATATATATATATGTATATATATATACACACATATATATTATATATATATATATATATATATATATATATATATATATATATATATATAGCTCATGTTGCCAATTATGGAAACACTTGAAATTACTTCTTATATATGTTAACAAAAAAAGACCAAGTTAGCATAATTTAGTGTACAGATGGCTTTGATTTGCATAATTTCATAACTTTCAGTTTTCGAAATACTTTTGTATTAAAGGGAGGTATAATGAAGTTTAATATATACTTTTTAATGATAAAAAGTTTATTTTACTGTTTTTGAGATTCATTTTTACCCCTTTGATGCTGAACTCAAAATATCTCATTTCTGTTCATCATCCAAAAATATGTTACTCTTCCATAATTTATCAGTTATTGGTATAATATGGAAGAAGGAAAAATGTTGTTATTTCATCTATAACAAGTCTTTTTTTTTTCGAAAACAGTTGCGGAATTTCTAGTCTATAAGGAAAAGATTTTAAACTTTTTTAAGGAAAGATTATCCAACATCCATTTATCAGTCAAGGTGGACTGAATATTATTATCCACTAAACAAAACGTTATATGTTCCCCAGTTATGTGTTCTCCAAGAATTCTTTTCTTTTGTAATTAATTGTATATAAACATGTACATACAAATGCTAATGTTAAAGAAAATGATTTACATATATTTATATTTCATGTTCAGTGAAAAATAATAAAGACTTATCAAATAGTTGGTGTATCTGTTGCCTTCATTTCTAGATTACGATTTTTTTTTTCCATTTATTCTACTTAATGTTTATCTGATTTTCTTTTATTATTATTATTATTATTATTATTATTATTATTATTATTGTTATTATTACTTGCTAAGCTACAGCCCTAGTTGGAAAAGCAGAACGCTATAAGCCCGAGGGCTCCATCAGGGAAAAAGAGCCCAGTGAGGAAAGGAAACTACAAGAAAAGTAACTAACAATTGATATAAAATATTTTAAGAACAGTAACAACATTAAATTAAATATTTCATATATAAGCTATAAAAACTTTTAAAAAAAGCAAGAAGAGAAATAAGATAGAATAGTGTGCCCGAGTGTACCCTCAAGCAAGAGAACTCTACCTCAAGACAGTAGAAGACCATGATACAGAGGCTCTGCCACTATCCAAGACCAGAGAACAATGGTTTGATTTTGGAGTGTCCTTCCATGTCTCTTACGGGATTAGGTACACTGTTAAAAAAAAAACCGTAATTAATCTGAAATTCTCCGTAAAAAATATACTGTTCTCACCTGTAGTTCAGTTAAGTACAGGCGACCGTAATTTTACCCTACGTTGGTATTATTTTTTATGGGTTAGTGAACGTAATAGCACTCCTTTACGTTAATATGTCTTTTTTTATAACGGTAAATGCCTGGCAACATTTATTCAAGGATTTGTACTGGTTTTTAACGGAAAATTTTTAACAGTGTAAAGTTAAGACACCAGGCTGATAACCACGTAGATTTTCATGTAATCTGTCTGAGGGAATCTTCCAAGTCTGGTGGGAAAAATAAATCCTATGACTTGGGGTGTTAATGCTAAACTTCCTTTGTCAAATTGTCCAAAACTTTCACTAAATTGACTGAAAAATGGATTTCTGATGCAAACAGAAAACTAAATCCAATGACTGGAGGTGTTAATGCTAAACTTTCCTCGCCAAATTAAGTAAAAAAAAAATTCATCAAGTTATCTAAAAAATGCATTGATGATGCAAACAGAAAAATAAATCGTAATGACTGGAGGTGTTAATGATAATTTCCTTTGCTAAATTATGTCCAAAAATTTCACTAAATTGTCTGAAAAAATGCATTTCTGATGCAAACAGAAAAAGTAAGCGCGCACTAATTTTGCAAAGTGATTACAACGAAATGTATGTAACGAGCAAGCTTTAAACATGAGCATGTAGTCATTATCTTAGATGCTTGCTCCTTTTTACCCTAGATTACCTTAAATCTTTTCCAACTTCCTTATTTTGTAAACTAATAACACCAAAATTACCTTAAAAATTACCTTGAAACCATATAAATTACCTGAAACTAAGGTAATTACCTTAAAAGTTTAAACCCTGGGCTAACGAGGGTCTTTGACGGTGCTAGCCAGTGATAAACAAATGTGTGCATTATGACGCAAGAAAGTGAATTGATAATTGAATATGTGCAATGAGCCATAGACAACATTGACTTAACTCTGCTAATAGCCCGTTCATTACGGTGCATATGATGTATTCCAATGTTGTCATCTGTAACTGTGAATAAGATACAAGGTCAACAATTAAAGTACAGGGATTGTTACAACTTGTTCAATTTATTGATATTAACGTGGAAAACAGATTCTTTTTTTTAACATTCTCAAATTGCCTCATGTATCCTTACTTTTTCACTGTGCATTGTTTCTCTCCTGTGAATCTGTTTTCCACGTCAATATCAATAAATTGAACAAGTTGTAACAATCCAAAGAGTCTATACTTTATTTTGGTACACCCTATATATGTTTTTTAAACTCCATAGTTTCCACAGATTACTATTATTGTTAGTATACTTGCTAAGCTACAAACCCTAGTTGGAAAAGCAGGGTGCTACAAGCACAAGCCTCCAACAGGGAAAATACCCCAGTGAGGAAAGGAAATAAGTAAACAGATAGAATAGTGTGCCTGAGTGTACCCTCAAGTATGAGAACTCTAACCCAAGACAGTGGAAGACCATGGTACAGAGGCTATGACACTACCTAAGACGAGAGAAAAATGGATTGAATTTGGAGTGTCCCTATCCTAGAAGATCTGCTTACCATAGCTCAAGAGTCTCTTCTACCCTTACCAAGAGGAAGGTAGCCACCGACCAAATACAGTGCAGCAGTTAACCCATTGAGCAAAGAAGAATTGCTGTGTAATATCAGTGTTGTCAAGTGTATAAGGACAGAGGAGAATGTGGAAAGAATAGCCCAGACTATATTCAGCGTATGTGTACGCAGAGGAAAAATTAACCGTAACGAGAGAGAAGGATACAATGCAATACTGCCTGGCCAGTCAATTGACCCAATAACTCTCTAGCGTTTGTGTCTCAACGGGTGGTTTGTGCCATGGCCAAGATATTACATAAAATGAAGGATGGCTGAGGTATTGTGTGTATGTGTTTTTCATCTATGAATATAGAATTAATGATGAAAAAGTAATAAGTGCAACAAGGTAACGAGGAAAACAACACAATAGTGATTCATTGTTAAACTGAAGGTCTGGTAGCTAAATTGGGCATTGTTATCCTGACTTACGAACACAATGCAGTAATCACTCTCCTGAATGTCGATTGATAATATCATTCAATTAAGACTTCTTTTAGCGAAAGTAGTAATGAAATGAAACAGGTCTCTGGAGACATACACCCTACAGCACTTTACTCGTTCTCTTCCTGTCCCTCGGGTAGAAGGGGAGAGTAGTCATACCCTGGTGAGAGGAGGTACTGCGAGTGGTAAGTAAATCCTATACAGTGTTTAAAAGATTGTGTAAACGGCTTGTTTTAAATGAATGGCTTTATTACCTATACTCAATTTTCTTTAATGAGGCGCATTTGCACTGACTCGCAGCGGTTCCCTTTTAGCTCGGAAAAGTTTCCTGCTATCTGATTGGTTAGAATTATCTTGTCCAACCAATCAGCGATCAGGAAACTTTCCCGAGCTAAAAGGGCACCCCTGCGAGTCGGTGCAAATCTGCCTCTCTAAAAAGAATTGACTATAGGAAAAGCAAGAGTGCATGCAAGACAGGGCTGAATAGCGCAGTCTGTTTAAAGAGTTTCAATGCATTGGTGATTATTGTTATTATTATTATTATTATTATTATTATTATTATTATTACTAGCCAAGCTACAACTCCAGTTGGAAAAGCAAGATACTATAGCCCAAGGGCTCCAATAGGGAAAAATATCCCAGTGAGGAAAGGCAATAAGGAAATAAATAAATGATGAGAATTAATTAACAATAAATCATTCTAAAAACAGTGACAACGTCAAAACAGATATGTCCTATATAAACTATTAACAACGTCAAAAACAGATATGTCCTATATAAACTATTAACAACGTCAAAAACCTATATGTCCTATATAAACTATAAAAAGACTCATGTCAGCCTGGTCAACATAAAAACATTTGCTCCAACTTTGAACTTTTGAAGTTCTACTGATTCAACTACCCGATTAGGAAGATCATTCCACAA
>NC_090759.1:36528453-36533453 GCF_036898095.1 Palaemon carinicauda
TTATTATTATTATTATTATTATTATTATTACAGTTTCCCTCGTCTTTCGTTAGTTTATTAAACTCCCTATCTTCAGCCAGAGTTTCGCGAAGTCCAGAAATTTCAATCACAATTATTTTTAAGAAAAAAAAATCTTTTTGTAGACAGTGGGTTGCTGTGGCCTGATTGGTAACGTCTCTGTCTGGTGTTTGCCAGTCGGGGGTTCGAGTCCCGCTCAAACTCGTTAGTGCCATTAATGTCTGCAACCTTACCATCCTTGTGAGTTAAGGTTAGGGGGTTTGGGGGAGCCTATAGGTCTATCTGCTGAGTCTCTGCCTGGTGTTTGCCAGTCGGGGGTTCGAGTCCCGCTCAGACTCGTTAGTTCCATTAATGTCCGCAACCTTACCCTCCTTGTGAGCTAAGGTTGGGTGGTTTGGGGGAGCCTATATGTCTATCTGCTGAGTCTCTGCCTAGTGTTTGCCAGTCGGGGGTTCGAGTCCCGCTCAGACTCGTTAGTTCCATTAGTGTCTGCAACCTTACCATCCTTGTGAGCTAAGGTTGGGGGGGTTTGGGGGAGCCTATAGGTCTATGTGTTGAGTCATCAGCAGCCAGTGCCTGGCCCTCTCTGGTCTTAGCTTGGGTGGAAAGGAGGCTTGGGCGCTGATCATATAATATATGGTTAGTCTCTAGGGCATTGTCCTGATTGCTAGGGCAATGTCACTGTCCCTTGCCTCTGCCATTCACGAGCGACCTTTTAACCTTTAAGGAGGTTGTTTGTATATAAATTATCACTTAATCTTCGCATTTTATTGTTCTCAACCATACAGAACATTTTAGAATAATCGATTTAAATGTTGTTACTGCTCTTAAGATATTTTATTTTAATTGTTCAATACTTCTCTTGTAGTTTTTTTATTTCCTTTTCTCGCTAAAATAAAAAAAAATCTACATTAATTTTGTTACTGTTCTTAAAATATTTTATTTTAATTGTTCACCACTTCTCTTGTAGTTTATTTATTTCCTTTCCTCGCTGGGCTATTTTTCCCTGCAGGAGACCTTGGGCATTATAGCGTCCTGCTTTTCCTATCAAGTTTGTGGCTTGGATAATAATAATAATAATAATAATAATAATAATAATAATAACCAATATTTTCTATTAGCCTACATCAGCGCCAACCAGCGGTGAGTACCAACACTAAAATTCATCAAACGCCCAGCAGACTGAGTTGCCTCCCACTTAGCTGTAAATTCCCTAGTCCTTTGCTAGCTGACGGGAGTGACAGACTGACAGATTTTTACAGTGTTGTGTGCCCAGTTACAGAGTCGATACTTGCAAGTTATCTAAAGTGATTATTATTTAATATAACGATACGATTTGTATTTTGAAAGGAAGTTGGAATTGCTCAGCTGGACTGGGATTAACTGGTGAAGAGGTAGGCTACTGTTGACATGTATCTTTCCTAGAAGGGTGTTCGTGAGTAGATATTAGCATATTTTTTTTGTTTACTTATTGCTTTCAATGATTTTTAAGGATATAAACAGATTAATCGTTTAGTCCGAAAGGCTGTATGAGATTTATAGGATATTTGCAAGTCGTCAATGTGGCTGGTTGTATTGATAGCACTAATTAAATGGGGTTTATTGAGACTGGCAAAATCTTGTTTGTTTTCGGCAAAATTTGGGTAATTTTTTGAAACTGGCAAAATTTTGTTTCTTTTCGGCAGAATTTGGCTTATTTTTTGGCATTATTTGGTTTAGTTTTGGCAAAATTTTGTTTATTTTTGGCAGATTTCTGTTAATTGGCATTTTTTTTTATTTATGGTAAATTTGTTTATTGGCAATTTTTTATTTATGGCAAATTTCTGTTTATTGGCAAAAATGTCATCTACGTTTGGCAAATTTCTGTTTATTGGCAAAATTTTGCTTATTTTTGACAAATTTCTGTTTATTAGCAAAAATGTTTATTTTTGGCAGATTCCCATTTATTGTATGACATAATCATCTGAACTAAGTAAAGAGCTTCCAAACATTTATACACAAGTTTCTAGTTGTTTTACAAGAGCCCTTGTTTTCCAAAATGACTCCAGCTCCACCAAGAATACCATTAAAAGAAGTTTCCAACTGGAATTTTAACATATTTCGAAATTCAGTGTAACTTCATTTTCATCGGCCATTGTTTAAAACGCTCTCTGTTCGGTATATAATCACTATAGATTGTGGGAATTAAAAATACCCCCCGGAATAATGATCCGTGTGTAGCTCATCGCGTATCTCTTGACAGAAAAGAGGAACTGTCAGATAGTGTTCATTTGCGAGGAATATGACGTGAATCTTAGATAATTGTTATTTTAATTTCGCGTGACTTCCACGGACCATATATTGTTCCAAGTGGTTATCTTGTGTTTATTATGCATTTCTGATCATTATTATAGCAGCAAATCCCTTATTTTGTTCCCCCACTCAAAATCCTTGTTTTCCCCAATCAAAATCCTTGTTTTTTGCATACTTGAAATACTTTTTTCCCTACTCAAAATGTTTTTTTTCCTACTCAAAATCCTTGTTTTTTTCCTACTCAAAATCCTTGTTTTTTTTTACTCAAAATACTTTTTTTTTCTTTACTCCAAATCCTTGTTTTTTTTACTAAAAATCCTTGTTTTTTCCTTACTAAAAATCCTTGTTTTTTCCTTACTAAAAATCATTGTTTTTTCCCTACTCAAAATCCTTGTTTTTTTCCTACTCAAAATCCTTGTTTTTTTCCTACTCAAAATCCTTGTTTTTTTCCCTACTCAAAATCCTTGTTTTTTTCCCTACTCAAAATCCTTGTTTTTTTCCCTACTCAAAATCCTTGTTTTACCCCTACTCAAAATCCTTGTTTTTCCTTACTCAAATCCTTGTTTTCCTTATGCAAAATCCCTTTTTTCCTTACGCAAAATCTTTGTTTCCCCTTCGCAAGATCTTTTCTTTCCCTACTCAAAATCCTTATATATGTCAGCTCAAAATTCCTTTTTTTTCCCCGCTTGAAATCCTTGTTTTTCCCTGCTTGAAATCCTTGTTTTTCCCTGCTTGAAATCCTTGTTTTTCCCTACTCAAAATCCTTGTTTATCCCTACTCACAATCCTTGTTTTTCCTCGCTCAAAATCCTCACCTTTTTCCTCGCTCAAAATCCTCACCTTTTTCCTCGCTCAAAATCCACGCCCTTTTCCTCGCTCGAAATCCACGCCCTTTTCCTCGCTCAAAATCCACGCCCTTTTCTTCGCTCAAAATCCTCGCCCTTTTCCTCGCTCAAAATCCTCGCCCTTTTCCTCGCTCAAAATCCTCGTCCTTTTCCTCGCTCAAAATCCTCGTCCTTTTCCTCGCTCAAAATCCTTGGCTTTTTCCTTGCTCAAAATCCTCGCTCAAACTCCTCGCCTTTTTCCTCACTCAAAATCCTTGACTTTTTCCTCTCTCAAAATCCTTGACATTTTCCTTGCCCAAAATCCTTGACTTTATCCTCGCTCAAAATCCTCGCCCTTTTCCTCGCTCAAATTTCTCGCCCTTTTCCTCACTCAAAATCTTCGCCCTTTTCCTCGCTCACAATCCTCACCTCTTTCCTCGCTCAAAATCCTCCCCTCTTTCCTCGCTCAAAATCCTCGCCCTTTTCTCGCTCAAAATCCTCGCCTGTTTACTTGCCTTTTTCCTCTCCCAAAATCCTCGCCTGTTTACTTGCCTTTTTCCTCTCTCAAAATCTTCGTCCTTGTCCTTGCTCAAAATCTTCGTCCTTGTCCTTGCTCAAAATCTTCGTCCTTGTCCTTGCTCAAAATCCTCGCCCTTTTCCTCGCTCAAAATCCTCGCCCTTTTCCCCCGCTCAAAATCCTCGCCCTTTTCCTCGCTCAAAATCCTCGCCCTTTTCCTCGCTCAAAATCCTCGCCCTTTTCCACCGCTCAAAATCCTTGCCCTTTTCCTCGCCCTTTTCCTCGCTCAAAATCCTCGCCCTTTTCCTCACTCAAAATCCTTGTCATTTTCCCCCAGTCAAAATCCTTGTCTTTTTCCCCCAGTCAAAATCCTTGCTATTTTCCTTACTCAAAATCCTTGCTATTTTCCTTACTCAAAATCCTTGCTATTTTCCTTGCTCAAAATCCTTGCCATTTTCCTCGCTCAAAATCCTTGCCTTTTTCCCCATTCACAATCCTTGCCCTTTTCCCCATTCACAATCCTTGCCCTTTTCCCCATTCACAACCCTTGCCCTTTTCCCCATTTACAGCCCTTGCCCTTTTCCCCACTCACAATCCTTGCCCTTTTCCTCATTCAAAATCCTTGCCTTTTTCCCTACTCAAAATCCTTGCCATTTTCCTCGCTCAAAATCCTTGCCATTTTCCTCGCTCAAAATCCTTGCCATTTTCCCCATTCACAATCCTTGCCCTTTTCCCCATTCACAATCCTTGCCCTTTTCCTCATTCAAAATCCTTGCCATTTTTTCCACTCGATATTCTTGCCTTTTTTTCCACTTACAATTCTTGCCTTTTTTTCCACTTAAAATTCTTGCCTTTTTTCCACTTAAAATTCTTGCCTTTTTTCCACTCAAAATCCTTGCCTTTTTGTTTTCACTCAAAATCCTTGCCTTTTTTTGCCACTCAAAATCCTTGCCTTTTTCCTACCCAAATCCCTGGTTTCCCCACTCATAACCCCAGTTTCCCCAACCAAAACCCCAGTTTCCCCACTCATAACCCGTTTCCCATTGGGCTCCCCATAATTATTGTTATATGAAGGGGTGGAAAACTCATGGACGGGTAGTTTGGCCCAATATATGGTTCATGTATTTGGCTTGAAATTAAAGCATTATACATTTACCGATAGTGTTAATTCGTTGGGCCAAGATACCCATGCATATGCTTAATTCAATAACGAGGCTATTTGTAGTACGATGTCTACGAAGGGCTCTAGGAAACGACACTGAGAATCCCGTTTTCTATACAACAACACGCATAGAAAGGTTCTGTGTCTTGAACGTTTTTGATGACGATATCATCCTTGGTAAGATTTGA
>NC_090759.1:36540953-36545953 GCF_036898095.1 Palaemon carinicauda
AAACATAGCCACTGGTTCTGGATTAGTTCTGGAATAGATTTCTTGTTGGTGGCTGGCACATTTAAGCTTGGCCGTTGCTTATATGATGGTTGCCGAAACACTTGAACATAAGTGTTAAGCAATTTTGTAAGTCTGAAGGCATAATAATGCATTTTATAAACTGAGTGTATTGAAACTAAGACGTATTCTATACTCACTTTTTTTTTAGTGAGACTTATTTGCACTGACTCGCAGCGGTGCCCTTTCAGCTCGGAAAAGTTTCCTGCTATCTGATTGGTTAGAATTATCTTGTCCAACCAATCAGTCAGCGGGAAACTTTTCCGAGCTATAAGGGCACCCCTGCGAGTCTGTGCAAATCTGCCTCACTAAAAAGATTTGACTATAGTTCCAAGGCCTTCCTAATGTCGTTAAACAGACTTTCATTTTCATTTTGTAGGTAAACCTATAATGGTACTTCATTCTCACCCCGTCATCAAGCCCTTACTTGAGGCATTTCTTCAGTTTTAAGATGTGGAATGATCTTCCCTATCTGGTAGTTGAATCAGTTGGACTTCAAACGTTCAAACTTCCATGCAATTTTTATATATTGATCATACTGACATAATTTTCTTACTATAGTTTATATACAGTATGAAAGATATATTTCCATGTTATTACTGTTCAAAAGTTGTTTAATTTAAATTTTTCATTAATTCACTTGTAATTCATTTCCTTAATTCCATTGCCTGCTGTGCTATTTTTCCTTGTCAGCCATTATTTTAATGTTACTGTTCTTAAAATATTCGATTTAGACTGTTAATTACTTCTCCTATAGTTTATACATTTCCTTATTTCCATTCCTCTCCGAGCTATTTTTTCCCGCTGGTTCACCCAAGGGGTTAACTACTGCACTGTAATTGTCCAGTGGCTACTTTCCTCTTGGTAAGGGTAGAAGAGACTCTCTAGCTATGGTAAGCAGCTCTTCTGGGAGAAGGACACTCCAAAATCAAACCATTGTTCTCTAGACTGGGGTAGTGCCATAGCCTCTGTACCATGGTCTTCCACTGTCTATGGTTAGAGTTCTCTTGCTTGAGGGTGCGCCCGGGCATACTATTCTATCTCATTTCTCTTCCTCTTGTTTTGTTAGTTTTCATAGTTTATATATGAAATTTTTATTTAAATGTTACTGTTCTTGAAATATTTTTTTTCCTTGTTTCCTTTCCTCACTGGGCTATTATCCTTGTTGGGGCCACTGGGCTTATAGCATCTTGATTTTCCAACCATGGTTGTAGCCTAGCAAATAATAATAATAATAATAATAATAATAATAATAATGATATAGCATCTTGCTTCTCCAACTAAGTTTGTAACTTAGATAGTAATAATAGTAATAATCATAGTAATACCAATTTATCCAAAGCATGTATTTTCATGGGGCTGCTAACACACATACTGGCAAGAATTATCGAAGCGATCATTACCCAAATTTCACATTCCGACATAAAACTTTCGTCAGCTCCAGTTGTTAGTTTTCATGCGAATATTCTCCTTTGGGATAAAGTTTTCTTGAACAATGTTTTTCGGGTTAATGACTTTGTGGAACAGAATTCTGGAAGGGTCTTCTTTTGGATAAAGTCCTGTCCTTGACTACAGTGTTTTACGGGTTAATGACTTTGTGGAACGGAATTCTGGAAGGTTCTCCTTTTGGGATAGTCTTGTCCTTAACTATATTGTTTTTGGGGTTAATGACTTTGTGGAACGGAATTCTGGAAGTTTCTCATTTGGGATAAAGTCTTGTCCTTAACTATATTGTTTTTGGGGTTAATGACTTTGTGGAACAGATTTCTGGAAGGCTCTTCTTTTGGAAAAACTCTTGTCCTTAACTCTATCGTTTTTGGGGTTAATGACTTTGTGGAACAGAATTGTGGAAGGCTCTTCTTTTGGAAAAACTCCTGTCCTTAACTCTATCGTTTTTGGGTTAATGACTTTGTGGAACAGAATTGTGGAAGGCTCTTCTTTTGGATAAAGTCCTGTCCTTAACTACAGTGTTTTGCGGGTTAATGACTTTGTGGAACAGATTTCTAGAAGCCTCTTCTTTTGGATAACGTCCTGTCCTTAACTACAGTGTTTTGCGGGTTAATGACTTTGTGGTACAGATTTCTGGAAGCCTTTTCTTTTGGATAAAGTCCTGTCCTTAACTACAGTGTTTTGCGGGTTAATGACTTTGTGGAACAGATTTCTGGAAGCCTTTTCTTTTGGATAAAGTCCTGTCCTTAACTACAGTGTTTTGCGGGTAAATGACTTTGTGGAACAGATTTCTGGAAGCCTTTTCTTTTGGATAACGTCCTGTCCTTAACTACAGTGTTTTGCGGGTAAATGACTTTGTGGAACAGATTTCTGGAAGCCTTTTCTTTTGGATAAAGTCCTGTCCTTAACTACAGTGTTTTGCGGGTTAATGACTTTGTGGAACAGAATTCTGGAAGCCTTTTCTTTTGGATAAAGTCCTGTCCTTAACTACAGTGTTTTGCGGGTAAATGACTTTGTGGAACAGATTTCTGGAAGCCTTTTCTTTTGGATAACGTCCTGTCCTTAACTACAGTGTTTTGCGGGTAAATGACTTTGTGGAACAGATTTCTGGAAGCCTTTTCTTTTGGATAAAGTCCTGTCCTTAACTACAGTGTTTTGCGGGTAAATGACTTTGTGGAACAGATTTCTGGAAGCCTTTTCTTTTGGATAACGTCCTGTCCTTAACTACAGTGTTTTGCGGGTAAATGACTTTGTGGAACAGATTTCTGGAAGCCTCTTCTTTTGGATAACGTCCTGTCCTTAACTACAGTGTTTTGCGGGTTAATGACTTTGTGGAACAGATTTCTAGAAGCCTCTTCTTTTGGATAACGTCCTGTCCTTAACTACAGTGTTTTGCGGGTTAATGACTTTGTGGTACAGATTTCTGGAAGCCTCTTCTTTTGGATAACGTCCTGTCCTTAACTACAGTGTTTTGCGGGTTAATGACTTTGTGGAACAGATTTCTGGAAGCCTTTTCTTTTGGATAACGTCCTGTCCTTAACTACAGTGTTTTGCGGGTAAATGACTTTGTGGAACAGATTTCTGGAAGCCTCTTCTTTTGTATAACGTCCTGTCCTTAACTACAGTGTTTTGCGGGTAAATGACTTTGTGGAACAGATTTCTGGAAGCCTTTTCTTTTGGATAAAGTCCTGTCCTTAACTACAGTGTTTTGCGGGTAAATGACTTTGTGGAACAGATTTCTGGAAGCCTTTTCTTTTGGATAAAGTCCTGTCCTTAACTAAAGTGTTTTGCGGGTTAATGACTTTGTGGAACAGAATTCTGGAAGGCTCTTCTTATGGATTAAGTTCTGTCCTTAACTATAGTGTTTTGCGGTTAATGATTTTGTGGAACAGAATTCTGGAAGGTTCTACGTTTGGGATAAAGTCTTGTCCTTAACTACAGTGTTTTGCGGGTTAATGACTTTGTAGAACGGAAGTCTATAAATAGCTCCCAAGATACCGTATAGAGATGAATACACTCTGGCTTACTCGTGTCGTAACGATTATATAAAGGGGCATAGCCAACACTTAAAAAACGTAACTTTAATCGGAAATTCTTAGTAAAAATATACTGTTCTTAGCCGTATTTCAGTAATATACAGGCGTCTGTAATTTTTACCCTACTTTATTAATATCATTTACTGGTTTGTGACCGTAATATCACTCCTTTACGTAAACATATCAGTTTTTAAAACGGTAAATGCCTGGCAACATTTATTCCAAGTTTTTTTTTACTCTGAATCTATCGAAAGACCATATTTTAATGCAAAGATAGACATTTTCTAAACTACCATTTGGTAGGATACTGTCATTGGTAGGATACTATTATTTGGTAGAATACTATCATTTGGTAGGATACTATTATTTGGTAGGATACCATCATTTGGTAGGATACCATCATTTGGTAGGACACAATCATTTGGTAGGACACTATCGTTTGGTAAAATACTATTATTTGGTAGGATACTATTATTTGGTAGGATACTATTTTAAATATGGTAGGATGCACTGTTAAACATTTGCCGTAAAAATAACGGTAAAAATCCTCGAATAGATGTTGCCAGGCATTGACTGTTTTAAAAACGAATATGTTAACGTAAAGGAGTGATATTAAGGTCACCAACTAGTTAAAGATAGTAACGAAGTAGGGTAAAAATCACGGTCGCCTGTATTCTACCTCACAATATTGTAGAAGTTTTATTCCAGCTGTGACCAAGTTGTGGAATGCTTTGTAGAAGTTTTATGCCAGATGTGAGAAAGTTGTGGAATGTTTTGTAGAAGTTTTATTCCAGCTGTGACCAAGTTGTGGAATGATTTTCCTAATCAGGTTATTGAATCGTTAGACCTTCAAAAGTTCCAACCTGCAGTAAATGTTTTTATGTTGATCGGGTTTACAATAAGTCTCTGTTTATAGTTTATATATGATTATCTGTTTTAATGTTTTTGACATGTTCTATTTTAAGTATTAATTACTTTTTATAACGTTTATTTATTTCGTTATTTCCTTTCCTCACTGGGCTATTTTTCCTTGTAGTCCTCGGGCTTACAGCATCTTGCTTTTTAACTATGGTTGTGGCTTAGCTAATAATAATAATAATAATAATAATAATAATAATAATAATAGAAGAACAGCAGCATATGTTTACGGAGAATTTCCCATTAAAATTACAATTTTTTTCTTTAACGTCTATTCTACATCTTCAAATTCTTGAAGGGTTCAATAACACCCCATGTAAGATCTTACACCTATAAAATTACAAAGGGAACCTTGAAGTAGTAGTCTACTCTACATCTTCAAATTCTTGAGAGGTTCCATAACACCCCATATAAGAGCTTACACCTATACAATGACAAAGAGAACCTTGAAGTAGTAGTCTATTCTACATCTTCAAATTCTTGAAGGGTTCAATAACACCCCACGTAAGATCTTACACCTATACAATTACAAAGAGAACC